>NC_141025.1:79760000-79795000 GCF_052040795.2 Danio rerio
CAATACTGTTCAAGAGAATCATGATGCTTCCACATCCACTTAATTTGGATAAAGATGGACGAACTTCAGATTTTTAAAGATGCAGGCTATAAAGAAAAGCTCTAATGGGGTGGAAAAAACAAACGATTCATCAATGAATCACGATTCTTTGCTCTAAGAATCGATTCAGAATCTTCAAACTGATTCTTTATTCAATTTAAAAACTGTTTTAGATTATTTATTGAACATTTTAGATGTAAAACTTTCAATTGAGATATTGACAGTGCGGGCGTGAGCTACAAACAGAACAATAATACACTTCAACAGGGGCGTTAATGCTGCAGAATTCACTGAACTTGCACATTTACATCATACCATCAGAATCTTATTGATCTTGGTCTGCGATGCGGAAGTGATCTAATTCATGTGATTATTTTAGACCTTCTGATTCAGTTTCCTATGGGAGAAATGACTAGGAATATTAATAAACAGCACAAAACAGCCAAACTGCTCGCTCTGCACACAAGTGTGTTCATGGGTATACATGAAAAGTAGAATAATATAATAAGAAACTTGCAAAGATGCAACATCAAGCAGCAGAAGCAGCCTTTTCTGACATCTAAAACTCAACAGAAGTGAATGAGAGCAGAAGTCTGGAGCCAAAAAGATTGTAATGGCTGCGTCCGCTCGTACATCAACAATAAGCTCAATAGCAGGCCATGCCTATAACGAATCATTTTGGAATTGAATCGTGACTCCCTGAACTGAATCACTGGTGCACTGATGTTGACTCACGTTCCCGGCGAGGGCGTCCTGCAGTTTGGAGACGGGGTTGGAGACGGGCACGGCTGCAGATCCTGCAGGAAGGCTGAAGTCTGAATCTTTCGCACTGACGCCGAACTCGATGGGCGGCACAGGAATGACGTTTTCCACGTGAATATCCACGCCGTTAACGGGAGTGATGGAACCCTCCAGACGCTCCAGACCCTCTGAGCCTTTCCGGTTCTTCAGCGAGCGCTCGTTCCCGATCGGACCAGGCTTGTGCTCTTTACTCTGCTCCGGTCCCGCATCTGAATCCTGCAGGACAGAGCAGAGGGATGGTGAAGGGGTCATTCACACAAAAAATGAACATTTGCTTAATACACTCTGCTTCCTTTACATTTAAATACACCTCTTCTTAATTAAAGAGACCGTTCAGCAGAACATTACTCATATTTACTCTCCTTCAAGTGGCTCCAAACCTTTATAAGTTTCTTTCTTCTGTCGAACACACAAGAGGATTATTTTAAAGCAAGATGAAAACCTGAAACCACTGACTTCCAAAGTAGGAACAAAAATACAATGGGAGTCAATGGTTACAGGTTTCCAACATTCTTCAAAATATCTTCCTTAGCGTTCAACAGAAGAAAGAAACATAAACAGGTTTGGAATGGGTAAATGGAGGCTAAATGATGACAGCATTTTCACAAGAGTTCTGGTGCTGTACCTCTGAGTTGGGTTCGCTCCCCGTGTAGGAAACCTGTTTAGTCCAGGAATCACCTCCTGACGACTGCACAGTCAGAGCTTCAGGAGGAAAACACACACTTGAGTATTAATAGATGATAAAGCGTGTAACATCATCATCAATCACCAGTTCAGTTCCTAAACTCAAGAACCCGTGACAGAACCCTGACGCACTCCTGACATTGAGGATGCATCAGATGAATATTTGAGCTCGGAACTCGCTCTAGAACTCCCAGAAGCCATTGCAGCTAAATGAAGGAGATGGGAAGCACAGCATTTTACACACCTATTAATTAATAATTCAGAAATATAATGTCAGGAGTTACCCTACATGCAACAATGCTGAAACATTAACAAAGCTATAAATACATTAACGGTCTTTATTTGCTGAAATTCATATTAACATATTGCCTTAGTAATGCTTTTGTGCACACACACACACACACACACACACACACATATATATATAAATAATAAAAAATAAAAATAAATAAAATATATAGAAATGTTTAAAAATAAATAAATATATGAAGAGTTTAGATGTAAAAACCTCTAAATGCCGCTTGATATTTTCGTCTAAAATTAGCTTTTTTATCCAAATCGTATGTGTACGCTGAGAAATGTTAATTTTATAATGACAAAATAGTTTTTATCATTGCCTTAAAAGTAA
The DNA here is from genome assembly GCF_052040795.2 of Danio rerio. NCBI lineage: Eukaryota > Metazoa > Chordata > Actinopteri > Cypriniformes > Danionidae > Danio > Danio rerio. Next base: position 79,762,153 of record NC_141025.1, read on the forward strand.
AAATAACTCAAACATAAGAGGCTGAGAAAAATGCTCATTTTAGGAGACAGTTTCAGATGGCATTTAGAGGTTTTTGCATCTAAACTCTTCATATTTATATATTTATATATATATATTTATATATATATATATATATATATATATATATATATATATATATATATATATATATATATATATATATATGTATGTATGTATGCATGTATGTTGTATGAATGCTGCGACATTTAAATGATTTCTGTTAAAATGCATGTGACCATCAGGAAGAACGCAGCATCTCATTTCTCTCAGCATGCGTTGTGTGTTCTCACAGTCTTCTGAGGTAACTCCAGTAATAAGGACTGATAGAGTTCATCAGTATTCATCCATATTTAGCAGGTGTGTGTGTGTGTGTGTGTTTTACCTGTGCTGTTGGTCTCCCAGATCTCAGTTCCCAGGTTGTTTGCGGTGAGCGTCTCCTCCGGCTGCTCCATGGACATGCTGCCCTGCTTCTTGGCAAACCGCGGAGGCATCTTTGAAGCAATTGTTCTGCTCTTTACTGAACTCTACAGATGCACAAACAAATATGAGACGGCAAAAAAACAGGGTGAAATAATACTGGAAAAACATGCAATGTTGCTGTTGAGTGTACTATTTCTATTAGCCATGCTTGTAAATTATTTTCTATGACAGCCAATAGCAGAACAGCAACCACTAAGGGGCGGAGCTAAAGGTAGTAATTTTGCGATATGTCGTGCAGCCGTAGTCTGGAAATACTAGTACAATAGCAGAAGCAATAATCTTTTGGATGCATTCTGAATATTAGATGTGTCTTAAAGAGACAGTTCACCCCAAAACAATACAAATTAAATTGAGTTTCTGTTAGATTTTCTGAAGAATGCTGGAAAAAATAAACTGCATATTCTGCTCCTACTATGAGTGTCAATGGCTGTTTTCTACCAGCATTCTTCAAAGTATCTTCTTTTGTGTTCAACAGTGTTATCTTAGAGCACTTAAGTGTTAGTAAATGTTACTGTGTGTATGTAAAATGTTCGGGATGACCTACCGGAGGGCCCTGGTCCTTCCTCCTGCGCTCGTCCTCCTGCGGACGGCGCTGCTTTTTAGACAGAGAATCCTGGAAAACCTCTGGACTGGGAACCGACGCTCCAGAGTCGCTCTCAACTGTGGAGAAACACAAATCATCATTTAAAAATAGCACTGAATATAATCTCTGACACCGGTGTGCTGTCAGACATTGTGAATGGAAAGAGCGCACAGCTTCTGGCTTACTCGAGTAAGTGTTGAGGTCGTACTGGGACAGCGGTTCAGTCATGTCCGCCTTCATGTTTCTGGGCTTCAACTCTTTCTCTATGATCTTCCCTGTGGGCTCAGGCGTGCTGCGGTCTTCGTTCTGCTCCACACCGTACACCGACGCAGAGCTCAGACCGCTGACAGACTCTTCTGGAGATCTGTAGAGAAGAAGCGAAAGGGTTAGTTCACGCAAAGGTCAAGATTCTGCTGTTAATCTGAGAGCTTTGATCATCAGAAATCAAACCTAGTGCATGTTGTTAGATACCATTAAAGCATTGCTGTTTAAGGCAATCACTTGACGCCACACTTAATCAACAGCTCTGCTTTAATGAAGATCTAGAGCTCATGCTATAAAGCGGCGCACCGTTTGCTGCCGGACGCGACTCCATTCTGCCAGCTGTCGTTTCTGGATCCTGCATCTGCCGGACGGCCCATCTTGCTGTTCTCCATCACAGACACGTCATTCTTGCGGTTCTGTCGGTCCAGCGGCCGCTGGCTGGAAAAGCTGCGTTTGGAGAGTTCTCTCTTCTCAGATCCCGGATCTCCGAGAGCCGCGTCTGTCAGCGGATCCCCGTGCGGCCCTCGCTTCTCCCGCCAGTCACCAAAATCACTGTTTTCTGAACCTGTTTCCCAGTCCTCACCCTGACTCTGAGCCGTCATCTCCTGTGACTGAAGCATGCAGACAGTCAATAATAGTGATGATGAACATGCACAGACATGCAGATATTCAATAACCTAATATATGGTGATAACTAACATGCACACACACACACACAAGTGCTGATATCCATGCAGTAATAATGAACATGCACACAACCTCCTAGGGCTTGAGTATCCACATATGTGGACAGCACGTTTTAGCTCTTAAGTGGCTGTAAATATTACTTTAAATGTTTTATATTTAGTTACAGACATGCAGTGTCATCCTGCAACTGTTTTGCAGCATATGAAATGTCCCAAACACTATTTTAAACTGTCCCAAATGGGGAAAAATGTTGTTTTTACTCTCTGATAGTCAAAGCAAGGTCAAAAAAATGTCTATGTTAAATATGCATAAAAAAATTCAGGAGAAAGTGTTTTAAGTAAAACGGGACCACGAGTCCACATATATGGACATCATCTTTATCTAAAAGTACATCATATCAAAAGATTTTTATTCTAATTAGGTTCCAGTAAGCCAAAATAGCAAAGAAAAATAAAAAATGCATGTAAAAAACACCTTGGACCTTAAGAGGATATCCAATAACTCAGTTTAGTGATAACAAATATGCACAGACACACGCAGATATTCAATATACTGTGATATTCATGCACAAACACATGCAGATATTCAATATACTGTGATATTCATGCACAAACATATGCAGATATTTAATATACTGTGTTATGCACGCACAAACACATGCAGATATTTAATATACTGTGATATTCATGCACAAACACATGCAGATATTTAATATACTGTGTTATGCACGCACAAACACATGCAGATATTTAATATACTGTGATATTCATGCACAAACACATGCAGATATTTAATATACTGTGTTATGCACGCACAAACACATGCAGATATTTAATATACTGTGTTATGCACGCACAAACACATGCAGATATTTAATATACTGTGATATTCATGCACAAACACATGCAGATATTCAGTATTGTCATAATAATGAACGTGCACAATATTGTGAGCACTTTAAAATACTGTGACATCTTATTTTAATGTTTACTCTATTTTATTTTTTAAATTATTTTGAGTGCTTTTTAAGAATACTCAAACTATTTGCAAACATAACAGCAGCGGTCTGCGTGTAAACTTGGAAACAAACACTTGTGATTGGCTCATGAGATCAGCCTGATCAATCGAGTTGTGAAATGTGATTATCAGCTGATAGCGATATCTGGCCAATTAATCAGAGGATCCCTATAGTCTATATCAGGGCTGCCCAAACTCGGTCCTGGAGAGCCGGTGCCCTGCATATTTTAGCTCCAACCCCAATTAAACACACCAGAACCAGCTAATCAAGCTCTTACTAGGTATACTAGAAAGCTCCAGGCAGATGTGTTGGAGGAAGTTAGAGCTAAATAAATCCTCCAGGACCGAGTTTGGACACCCCTGGTCTATATTATAATAATCTGGCCACCATGATAAAAACTAACAAATAAGTCACAACAAGAACATCTACATCTGTCACAGCCGTACCTGCGAGCGTCCTCCAGGGTAGTGATTCTGCCAGTGCTCCTCCACACCCTTCGCTCTGCTCGGCCACTGATTGGGAAACTCTCCGTTTACGTAGTCATCATTACTCCAGGCTCCCGCTCCGTCCCGCTCCTGACGCAGACGGCGGAACCGTGGAGGTTTATCCTGCCGTGGTGGACGCCTTCTCCTCAGCGGACGATTATCCGGATTATCATCAACATAATATCCTCCATCACGATCCTCCACGCCGTTCTCCGCAAACGTGCCCGTGAATTTAGCAGGATACTTCAGCGGCTCGGTGCGCTTCGAATAAGAGTCCGCAACGAAATTATAGCCGTTCTCCTGACTGGAGGAACTCCCGAATTGCGTTCCTCTTCCTCTCCACGTTGAAATATCTCTCATTCCGGTGAATCCGCGATTATACGCGGCATTGAGGCGCGGCGGGAACGAACGCCCGAACACTCTAGATTTGGGTTTCTCGCTTTGATCGTCAGTGTAGACTTTATTGGATCTCCAGGATTCCCTGTCGGCTTTTTTAACCTCTCCTGACACTTCTCCGCCGTTCTCCGACACTTTCTGCCGAGGACGTTTGGGCTGCTCTTCGTACTCGGAGGTTTCGCTGTGCGTTTCGCTGACGTTTCGTCTGCGCGGTTTTCCCCTCTGCAGATCGTCCCCTCTAAACTCTCGGTTTCCGCGTCCTCGTGTGAGTCTCTGAGCGCCCGTGTTGTTGTTGTTATTATTGTACGCTCCTCTATTAGTGTCGCTGCGTCCTCCACGAGCTCCGCCTCCGCGAGAATTAAACTCCCGAAAGCCACGCCCCCGTCCTCGACCGCGTGCTCCAGCGAACGCCTGCTCCTCATCAATGAAGATCCAGTTGTTGCGCCTCGGAGCGGTCGGATCTCTGCTGTCGGAGCAGTCGGATTGGGATTTCTCCCAGCAGCTCTCCTTGTGGAGCTCTTCAGATAACGCGCTGGTTTTCTCCATCTTCAGAGCGTCTGCTTGTTTGTCTTCGACGCTGCTGGAGTGTCTGTTTGAAACGTGCGGAGCGTCTTTCTTCAGGTCGTACACATTGGTGATCACCTCCTTCTCCAGCCTGTAGGGGGCAGAGTTTGACATTCAATAAATCGTAATAATAAATATATTGATATCATGAGCACTTTATAATGCTGTGAACAATATTACAACATACAACATAGGGACAAATTAAACAGTCTATCGTTAGTATAACGATATCACAAAATACACTGCTTACGCGAAGGATTTTTCATAATTTATTCGAGTGCATCATTGAACGCTTAAATTTAAGCGTATACTCTGAAATGTCCTCATTCATGTTTGATTATAATTGTAGAAATCTACTATGAATATTAATAAAATATAATAAATCAACAAAAATAATCGCTAAATACAATACAAACGATTGCAGCTCTGCGGTTTGAGTATTGTGCTTATGAAAAAGTATTACTATAAAACAATAATAATATGAAATAAATGATAGAGCGTAATATGAAACGGTTTATCTTGTCCATATGATATATATCATTATATTGCACACAGCCCTATTTTACAGGGTGTTAACTATTTTTATATAATAAGGCTCCAATAGTTAGCATTAAAATCCCCATTAAAACTGCTTTTATTAATCTTAGCTGATGTTAATTTCTTATTTAATGCATGATAACGCGTTTAAAACAAAGTTGTAATCTGATTATGTCACAATTGCTTAATTAAATGCAATAACACTAACAATACACAATATATTTTTTGTAATTATACAAATTCTGGCAGACTGTGTCAATACCGTGATAATACTGTATATCATGATAAAAGCTTAAGCTATTAAATCGCAACAAGGCAAGGCAAGTTTATTAATATAGCACATTTCATACACAGTGGCAATTAGTAGTGTTTTACATAAACAGGAATAAAAAAGACAAGTTTAGGAAAAATAAAAAGCAAATAATAACAGTAATTAAAAACAGATTAAATGTGTTAAACAGGTTATAAAAGAGTGAAGGAACAGATGTGTGAGCCACAGCACAGGGCTCTTTCAGTAAAGGCTCAGCTACAGATGTGTGTTCAGTCCTGATGTGAATGAGCCTAATGTTGGAGCACATCTGATCATTTCTGGAGGCTGATTCCAGCAGCAGGGGGCACTGTTAGCAGCTGAAGGCCCATTCACCCTGCTCTGACTGAACTCTTGGAGTTTCTAGTGTATATGATCCTGATGATCTGACTGATCTGTTAGGTGTGTGTTCAGTCAGCATATCTGTAATGTATTGAGCTGCTAGGCTATTCAGTGATGTATAGAGCAGTAATAATACTGTAAACTCTATTCTGAACGTAACGGAGTCAGTGTAGAGACCTGAGGACAGCTGTGATGTGCGCTGATTTCCCCTTTCTGGTCAGAATCCTGTTCTGGATAACCTGCAACTGTCTTGACTGTGTGTTTGGGAAGGCCAGTGACAGTAATCCACCCTGCTGCTGATAAAAGCATCACCGAGTCGTCACTGGAGACACAGCATCTGACTCCTGCAGTGTGTGTGAGATGATAGTATGCTGATTTACTGACTGCTCTGATATGACTGTTGAAACTCAGATCTGACTGCAGAGTCACACCAAGATTCTTGACCTTATTATTTGCTGTTTGACCTTTAGAGCCAAGGTACGCATTCACCTTGAGAAGCTCATCTCTGTTCCCAAACGCAATGGCTTCAGTTTTCTCTTTGTTTAACTGAAGACAGTTTTGGCACATCCAACTGTTAATTTCATCAGTGCATTGGCAGAGGGTGTCAGTGGGGCTGTAGTCATTAGGTAGATCTGAGTGTCATCAGCATAGCTGTGGTAGGAGATTTGGCTCTCTCTCATTATTTGGCTCAGAGGGAGCATGTAAAGGTTGAACAGCAGGAGGTGCCAGAATAGAGCCTTGAGGGACTCCACATGTCATGGGTGTCCACCTCGACCTATGGTCACCTATACTGACATGGTAACCTCTACCTTCAAGATAAGATCTGAACCATTTAAATCCATCATCATAAGCGTACCTGTAGGGGACCGGCTTCTCCTCGGGCTCCGCTTTGGGCTTCTCATTCTCTTTATCCTCCACCTGCAGGAAGAGAGAGTTTATTTCCATATATTCTCTGAGTATTTCATGGCAAAAACAGATAACGCTTAAACAAGCTGTAAATAACCTATTCTATACTAAACAAAAGTGTTTAATATTACTATAATATAAAAACTGAATAAATACATATATTTACACACATTTGTACAAAAGCGGTAAATATATGAGCCTTTAAAAGTCTCTCCTGATATAAATAAATGTCTATAAAATATTAAATATTGCCATTATTGACAATGTTTGTTTGTTGTAATCATTGGGAAAAGCTCAAGAGAAAAACTTGAATTGAACAACTGCACTATTGACATTTGGATCGCACCTTCAGAGGCTTGAGCACAGGTTTTTTGATGGGTCCGGTTCTGCGCAGGGTTCTGCCGCTGGTCTCGGAGGGCTGACTGATGCTGCTGCTGCTGCTGGAGCCGTGATCGGACCACTGCGTCTGACCGCTGCTCTCCTTCCGCACGTCTCGCCTCCAGAAATCAGACTCGTAGCTTTTCTCCTTGCTGTCGTAGGGCTCCTCTTTCTGGTGTTGAGCATCATCGTGAGTCCTGCTGAGCATCATGGGTTCTCGCTGGGACCCGTCCGACACTCTGCCCTGCCGGAAACCTAAGGGACACCCAAGGAGACTTCAGTAAACCAAAACTGAAAATATACTGAAAATAATAATTAGAAAAATTAATAAACAATAGTTTCCATAATTAATAAGCACTAATTGTCTGTGGGGTTAAGTCTGAACTGTGGCTGTTTAGAGAAACACCAGTAGATGGCGCCTTTACAACCAACAACCACACCAAGTTTATTGTGGTAAACGAAAACTATTGGTCAAAATAATGTGCTTTTGGAATTAAAAAAAAAATTAACTAAGCAGAGTCACTAAAAAACTAGCTAAAAATAATAATTGGAAAGATAAATAAGTAATAAGTTTTTTAGTAATAAGCACTCATTCTGTGGTGTAAAATCTAAACTGCGACAGTTAAGGGAAACACCAGTAGATGGCGCCTTTACAACCAAACAGAGGTTATTTTAGTAAACGAAAACTATTGGTCAAAGTCCGTTTTGTAATTGAAATAAAAGAAATTACAAGTGAAAAATAAAACTAAACTAACGATAATCACTGAAAAACAAAATGTAAAAATAAACAGTAAAATAAACGAATAAATAATAGTTTTCATAATTAACAAGCACAAATTCTCTGTGGTGGTAAGTCTGAAATGTGGTTGTTTAGGGAAACCACAGTAGCTGGCGCCCTTACAGACAAACCAAGGTTACTTCAGTAATGAAAACTATCGGTCAAAATAACTTTCTTTATTAAAAATAAAATGAACAAATGACAAATGAAAACAAACTAACAGTTTTCAAAATTAAGCACTCCATGGTATAAAATCTGACCTTCGACAATTTAGAGAATCACCAGTAGATGGCGCCTTTACAACCAAACCATGGTTATTTTAATATAGTAAACAAAAACTTTCGGTCAAAAATTTTCAAAACAATGAAACTAATAAAAGTCACTAAAAAACAAACTGAAACAAAATAATAATTTGACAAATTAAATTATAGTTTAGAATTAATAAGCACTAATTCTCTGTGGTGGTAAATCTGAGCTGCGGCTGTTTAGAGAAACACCAGTAGATGGCGCCTTTACAAGAAAACCAAGATTATTGTAGTTAACAAAAACAAACTATTGGTCAAAAATAGTTTCGTTAATTAAAATAAAATCAATCTATCACAAATGAAAGACAAACTAAATGAAAATAAAAACAAACTGAAAATCAAAATGTAATTAAATAAATAGTAAAAAAAACAGTTTTCATAACTAATATGCAGTATTACTGTGGTGGTAAATCTGACTGCTGGCTGTTCAGTGAAACACTAGTAGATGTCGCTTTTTACAACCAAACCAAGATTATTTTAATAAATGAAAACTACTGGTCAAAATCATTTTCGTTAACTGAAATAACAACAAAAATAAAAAATTTAAACTAAACTAACAATAATCACTAATAAACAAACTGAAATACAATTTGTAAAAATTGGTGCCGTCAAAACAATTAAATTGCATCCAAATAAAAACATCAATACAATATATTTGTGCATTGTGTATATAAATGTAATATGTGTGTGTGCGCATTATATATATATATATATATATATATATATATCTTTAGTATTAAAGTGTTTAGTGTATTTGCTGAAATAATAACAGAAAAACTCCAGGATCGGTGTCATCAAGACATAAAGGAAAACACTAGTGCGAGACTGATAACGGCAGCCAGAGGAGAGAATCAAGTCAGATTTACTGTCCTGCCCCCCATACACACTTCACTACACACACCTCACACAATGTGTTGTTGTAATTTGCTGCAAAGTTGATATAAAGCGTATTTAAATGCATATAAATGCGAATAAAATAAAGGATTTAAGATGCTGCTGATCTCGTGACAAGGGTCCAGTATGTAAATACATTCTCTTATCCTGGATAAAACCTGCACTAGTTGAAAGAAAATAATAATAAAGCAAAGCTCTAACCCTGGTGTGTTGTTTCCTCGGCTGGGCTGTCCGTGCGCTCGTGTCTGTGCTCTTCATAAGAGTCGTGTCTGGATGTGGATCTGTCGCTCCTGTCGTCCGCTGGAGCCCTCTCCCCGTTCTCATGCGTCCGCTGATACGGCGGGGTGAAACTGCGCGCTGAGGAGTAGCTGTCCTGGTTCCACACTTGATAGGGCTCGGTGGACGGCGCTCTCCTCTCCTGATGCATGCTGGGGTGGCAGCCTTCATCCGAGGTGGAGCCAGGACTGTTCAGGTGATCCGGCTGAATTACAGGCTTCACCAAACCTGACAAACACATTAGAATGATGCGAGCGGAGTAACCCAGTGGATTAGCCTCACTGTGAAACTTTAACCCTTCACACAGGCCTGTGCTCAAGAGTTTCTGGCTTCCATATGGAGTAAAACAGCAGATCATAGTGTGTGTGTGTGTGTGTGTCTACTGTGTTGTGAGGGGCTTATTCCAGTTTGAACAGAACACAAGGGTTAAATAATAACTAGTCTGCATGTCTGTAGTGTACCTGATGAGTGGACTCCAGGAGGGTAGTAGTCCACAGGAGAGCAGCCCTGTGCCAGCCGGGGGTCCATGTATGGTGGCATCATCATCCAGCGTGGGTCGAAGCCCAGCACATGAGGAGGGTAGAAGCCCCGCTGCGGGTGAGCAGAGCTGGGCTGAGCTGGGTGAGCCGACTGCTGCCACGACGCCAGCTTATACACCTGCTCCTGGACCAAGACAACACACATCAGACACCCTACAGCAGGGGTTTCCAAACTCTGGGTGATATACGGTGGGGGGGGCTGATTATTTTGGCCATAACTGATAACATCAAACTATAGTCTGTTTAATCTTCACTGATATATTGTATAATAATAATAATAATAATTATTATTATTATTATTATTATTATGAATTAATATTAATAATATTAATTATTAGTATTACTTAATTAATATTAATTAATAATATTAATTAATCAATATAATTTTATGTCTCCACATGACCACAGTGTACCCGGAAACTCTGAAAGTCCTCAGCCTGGCCAGAAACCTTTGGTTTCAGTCGCTTAATGTTGTGTTTTTGTGTTAACAAACACCCAAAGCGCTCAGAGATAAATGCATGTGTGTGTGCTGGGTATAAAGCGGTGAACGCTGACCTGCTGCTGCTTCTGGAAGCGTGGCGGCACAGGCTTCTGATGTCGGCTGTACTCCGGCACAGGAGACGTGGACTCGCCACCATCATCATCCTCATCATCATTATTGTGGAAGTTACAGCCTTCATCTTTATAATCCTGACTGGAGGCTGACTCCGCTGGCGTGTCCGTCACTTCTGTACACAAGCACATTCAGTCAGTCCTCACTCTGCTTCTGACATCTATATTGTGGTACAGTCTGACATTTTGACGAGGTGCACACTGGGATGATGATTACGGGATTGTATTTTTGGTTTGATGTGCTGTTTTAAATTAAAAACTAGTGGACCGATGAGATTGATGAGCTTTTTTTTGACATGCATGTAAGTGCTTCTTTTATCTCTACTTGGAAACCTCTTTAAATCAATTGCAGAATAAAGAGTGAGTGTGGAGCGGTGCACCTTTGGAGCCGTACTGCCAGCCATCCTGCTGGGGTTTTGCGGATCTGCGAGCGGGAGACTGCGCCAGCTCCTTGCCGTCTGCTTCTCCAGAGCGAGCAGGTTTCTCCGTTTTGCCAAACTTCTCATCCAGTTTCTTGAGTTTCTCAGCGCAGGCCGCCAGTCTCTCCTCTCGAGCCCTGCGCTCCTCCTCCTCGCGGCGCCGACGGGCTCGCTCCACCGCCGAGACGTCTGCTGAGACGAACTTCCCTCGAGGAGGAGCCGACCGCTGGGGCTCATCCTGCTCCTCTGCAGACTCACAGTTCACACTGGCCTTCTGCTGAACACACACACAACACGACTTTAACCCTTTCACACATATGCTGCAAGTACTTAAATAGTTGTTTATGGTGAACATTATTAAGGTCGCTTCTCTTTACTGTTCCCATAGCGTGATCATACGCTGGAAAAGGTTCATTTACATATCTATTTTGTCCGTTTTGCCTATTATAACTAAATGATATCCTAAATCCAGGTATCATTTATGCATTAAAGTATACTTTAAACAATAATAAAGCCACATATTGAGTTTAATGATCTTTAATTTGGACGTTTTAACCCTTAAATGAAACACTAAGTTTGTTTTTGAACTGTAAAACTTCTCTGAACATCCAAAACAGAAGCAAAACAGCAGCAGGTCAGATTTAACACCACAGAATATCTTACAAGCTGCAAAACATTTCATTTTTGCTCATTATTTTCTTATATAACTCAGTATTTTAGCGACTGTTGTTAGTTTTTATTTATCTTCAGTTAATGAAAATGTGTTTGGCTGATAGTTTCAGTCTTGGCTCACCTGTGGTTCTGCAGGGAAGCGTGTGCTGGTCTTCCTGGAGGCCGGAGGCTCCTGCTGGCGTAAATACGGCTCGTCTTCGGGCTCCTGGGGGAACGCTCCGTCTCCTGAACTCTGAGAGGAATGCTGGCCCTGAAGATGGTGATGGTGATGGTGATGATGATCCCAGTCGTCCCTGAAACACACACACACCAAAACATGCTGTGAAGTGCACACAGAAACTCTTATACTTACACACACTCTTACTTATGTTTACGTACACAGTTACACACACACATGCTTGCTTACACACTTATTTAATGCCATATCAACAGCATTGGCTGTATTCATGGCAGCATTAGTAAATAAATATTCAGTTGATAATTTACCATCATAACAGTTTCATAACAAACATGTTAATAACAGAACCAAGATAACAACCACACTAACACAAAGACAAAGAGATCTATCAATCTGATCCCTGATGAATATAGTCAATTCTCCTGGACACAGACAGAAGCACAGCCAATCTCACCAGATCTTGCTCTTCTCCCGCGGGCCGTGATCTTCCTCATCATCACTGAACTTCAGTTTCTCACTGTAATCCACTTCCTCATGGAGACCTGAACAACACACACACACACACACACACACACACACACACACACACACACACACACACACACACACACATTACACTAGATTAAGCAGTTCCAAAGACAAAACTGCAACTAATCCAACAATTACGATGGATGGATGGATGGATGGATGGATGGATGGATGGAGGGATGGATGGATGGAGGGATGGATGGATGAAGGGATGGATGGATGAAGGGATGGATGGATGAAGGGATGGATGAATGGATGGATGGATGGATGAAGGGATGGAGGGATGAAGGGATGGGTGGATGAAGGGATGGGTGGATGGATGGATGAAGGGATGGAGGGATGGATGAATGGATGGATGGAGGGATGGATGGGTGGATGGATGAAGGGATGGAGGGATGAAGGGATGGATGGGTGGATGGATGAAGGGATGGATGGATGTAGGGATGGAGGGATGGATGGATGGATGGATGGGATGGATGGATGGATGAAGGGATGGATGGATGAAGGGATGGATGGAGGGATGAATGGATGGATGGATGAAGGGATGGATGGAGGAAGGGATGGATGGATGGATGAAGGGATGGATGGATGGATGGAGGAAGGGATGGATGGATGGAGGAAGGGATGGATGGATGAAGGGATGGATGGATGGATGGATGTAGTTGAACAGTTGGATTTTCTCACCTGCCCAGCCGTCCTCGCAGTCATTATCCAGCTCATCCAGGTCCTTCAGGTCGTCGGGGTTGATGATGGCAGGACGAGGCGCTCGGTCACCAGGTCGCCGGATGGGGCGAGATGAGGGTCGTGGGGGGGCTCTGGGGAAACGGGGCTCTCTTCGTACATCACCGCTGAAACACACACACATTTACAGATGAGGACATGGAGCTCTCCTCAAACAGCATGTAGGACTCCCACTACAACGAGCAAATCCTTAGACTAAACAAAAGCTGCAAATGAACTTCAACTGTTGGTGTTGTACAATAATGATGTTCTCATGTCACACTCAGAGTCCTAATAAGCAGTGAACCAAACTTGGTACACTTACTAGCACCCAAATTAATGCACACAACCTTGATTGAGACACATTAAATGACTTCAACCAGGGATGTCCAAATTCAGTCCTAGAGAGTTTAGTTTCAATCCTAATCAAACACACCTGAGCCAGCTAATCAAGCTCTCACTAGATGAACTAGAAACCTCCAGACAGACGTGTTGAAGCAATTAGGAGCTAAACTCAGCAGGACACCGGCCCTCCAGGACTGAGTTTGGACACCACAAACCAACCGAACACAAAACTCCCTCACTTTAAGAGTCTGGAAGTGACCAGCACAACACTCACTTGACGGGCTCCGGCGCAGGGAACGGCGGTCTGAAGATCGGTCTGGAGTCGAATCGTACAGGAGCCACGACAGCGGCAGGGCCGTCAGAGGAGCCCGGGGCCTCACGCGTCTCTTTAGGACACATCTGAGACACACAGACCAACATCACTTTACAATAACACACACACACACACTCACTCACTCCAGTACAGGACCAATATTGATTTCCTCTTATATTGATTAATAACTGATGATGGACATACAGGTCTCATGTTGGTGTCTGCTTATATATATACAGCATTTATTAATGTAGACGGATAGACAGGTGGATAGACAGAGAGATAGAAAGATGAACAGATTCATTTTTGTCTTCGATGCATCTATAGATGGACAGATCCAACATTTATTTTCACTGACTGAACGCTTTCATTTGGTCTAATCACACACAAATAAAAGTTAAAGAAGCTTAGACTCACGAAGGCGGGCAGCATGTCGTGGTAGGTGGTGGTGGTGTGGTGCTGGTACTGCAGAGCGGGTGGAGCGGCTCTGCGGGTCAGGGGTGGAGCGGGACGCAGCGATGGCTCCTTCACTTCAGAGGACGGAGCAGCGGCGGCGGCAGTGGAGGAAGAGGAAGCGGCGGGGGAAGCGGAGGAGGAAGTGGAGGTGGAAGTGGAGGGTGGAGGAGGAAGTGGAGCCTCCACTGAGCCGCTGCTCTTGGTGTCGGTGTCGCCGGGAGGAGCAGAGGACAGAGATGGAGGCTGCAGATTCCTCCCTCCACCCTCCCTCCAGCTCGACACGTCTGCACACACACACACACACACACACACACACACACACACACACACACACACACACACACACACACACACACACAGACACAGACACACACACACACACACACACACACACATACATTAAAACACTGAAGACAGCAAACTGAAGCTACAGAGAAACAAGTGAAGGTCAACCCAGGCTTATGGACATGTACCCCTGTACACATTTCTGGAGAGCGTTAAATATGCGCCAGGAGCTATGTTCTTTCGCAGTTTGTTTTCGTGAATACACCAGAGGGCGATGTGTACGCTTTTTCAGATCTCAAATTTCTAATGAGAGAGCGATTCGCAGCCACTGACTGACTGACAGATAAAGCAACCATCCAATCCCTCCGCACACCACTGCCCTAAAACCAATAGATAGTCTTAAAAAGCAATTCAGAACAAGAAAATTCATCACGGTCACCTGATTTTTACCAGGTGTTCAGATTTTACCACATTCTCACCCTGTTATTTAATTGTTTATCTTTGTTTTGGCTTCTGTATTCATCTTGCTTGCTTTCTAGAACTGTTTTTCAAGAGACTTAAACCCCATCGTCATGATCAACTCCTCCCTGCGTCTCAAATCCGCTGACATACATGGCGAGCTACAGGGCAAACTGGTATAAGCGGGAAAGCTGTCCATATGGAGGCAAGCGGTCAACTGGCAGCGTCAAAACGAACATATATCACCCCAAAGCATTTGTTTTAAAGACTAGATGCAGCCATACACACCTCTGACTACATCATTCACCGTCTCCAAAAATGTGGACAGGGCTACGCTTTCAGAATGAGCCAGTGTTGGACAAAACCCCACATAAAAAAAGGCACCCCAGTGGGCCGTGGAGGTATTGCAGGGGGTGCCAGCAGTTGTTATTACTAAAACATTGTTAATGTATGTAAAAATATTTACAATTCATAATTTGCGAAATTAAACCACACATTTTTATTATGCATTCATTTTTTAAATGATTCAAATGGCCAAATGCTTTAACTCAAGCCGCCTTTGCACTGCACAAGACATTTGGACATGACTGTCGGAATACGCCCCCTTGTGGCAGCTGCACAGTATTTTCAGTGTTGTCGTGCACCACAGGGGAGAAGCTGATTCTCACGGTGTCTGAAATAAAGGAGGGCAAAAGCAAGAGCCTTTATTCTCTGCGCGTTTACATGGTTTAATAGATGAATGAATACTAGAAACTCATAGACCGCTAAAATATTGGAGGGAATGTGGAGACGACATAAAAAAATATATATATATATTTTATTACTTTCTTTCTCACATTTATGAACAGAAAAGTTTTTTTAATATAGACTTTTTATAATTAAAAAAATAACCAAGTAAACTCCTATATTGTTAATACATCATATCCGGCCGGCCGGTCGCGTACGGTTTAGTCGCAGGAGTTTATATATTTCAACAGATCCGCAGCTCAATTTGGATCTGAATTTTACGCATACGTAGATGATCGGAGCTCCCGGACTGCTCTCCATTGGAAATGAATGACTTCCGGTCTGTCGCTTGTCGTGTGCAGTGGAAAGGAGGCTTTAAAAAAGGAGATATTGTTATTGAGTATTCCGATAAGGCTATTTCTTACAATATAACATTTCCATAGAAAATGTTCACTTTTATTAGCTATTTTTTTAATTATTTATCATTCTTTTATTTTATTAATTTGATATAAAAATAAACAGGATAGACAAGATCTAATTCATTCTAACTCAGAGTAAACAGCCATGTAAAGGTGCAAACATTCAGTCTTTAAAACACAGATATTCGGACTCTGATTGGCTGTTGTCATTTTCCTGCCATTAGTGTTTATTTTCAGCTTTGGGTTCAGCTCCAGCCAATAGCAGAACAGAAACTACTTTGAAGGCGGGGTTAAAGTTAACAAGATCTGATTGGTCAAATTTAGATAAACAACCAATGCATAAATTAAAGGCAATTAATCACATGTCTGTGATGCGTGTCTGTGAATGCATGGTAACCTCTGATTTGGCCCACCATCCTATCTGAGAAGAGAGTGATGGAGATGGTTTAGTGTCATTTAAAATTTAAAATGACAACCTTTAGTCTGCTTGTTTTAATTGTAAAGCCACAAAAAAAAAGCGAATTGAAATGAAATGTTTCAATTTAAATGCTGTAATTTAGTTTATAATGTGCATACTGTCACCCGACAGATAGAGGACAGTGTAGAGACTTTGGTGAGCAAATCAAGGCAAAGGCAGACTCTGCTTGACTAGTGTATTCAGTGTATTTATGTTTTATTGCAATAAGTTATAATTAAATAATTTCTATTTATTTTGAAATATTCTGAAATAAATAAGGGAAATTACCCACAGCAACTTTAATGTAAAATAGTTTGGTATATTTATCTTCACCCCACGGCTCTCAATGTTATTTGGTTTTTTGCCCTTCATATGAAAATCTTTGGGCATCCCTGGTATGAAAGATTTACTATCATCATGATAACTTTGCATTTGTGCTTTGACTGAACGAAGCTCTCAGGGTGTGGAACGAGTAATTAATGACCGAATCTTCATTTTTGGGTCTTTAATCGTAACGTCGGCGTGTAGAGCCGGACTCACTCTGCGGGCGGAGGCTTGGTCCGGGCCCATACGACGGATCGAAGACGCTTCTTTCCTTGCCAACTTTGTCCTGTTCTCCTGCTGCCTTCAGCGTCGGAAAATCCTCGTGAGAGAAGGGCTGCAGTCGGCTTGAGACCTTTAAACCTGAAACACAATCACACACATTTGAGTTTTGTTTATTTATTGGCATTCAGCAACTTATGCATATTTCATGTAAAAATAATGGTGAAAACGTGACATAATAATAACTTCAGAATTCAGTAAGAGATGATCCAAACAGAAATAATTACATTACAACATGTTCAGTTCAACAGATAACACAAACACCACAGATCAAATAGCATTTATATTTATTATATATTATTAGCATTACAAATTATACTCCAAGTTGTTGCTGAAATATTATTTTTTTACAGTATAAGCATTTCAATGCATATTGTACTGTGTATGTGTAAAACTAAGAGCTGTGAATAGTAATAATAATGCCATCAAAATAAAGTGTTTCTCATGATTTACTTTATCATCACAATATTGAGCCGAGCTAAAAAATTACTTTAAAATATATATTAAAAATCATAGCAAAAATGTTCATATATCAATATATAATTATGGTTATACTGTATTTTGTTTATAGTACTAGTCAAGTTTAGACACATGAATAGGTAAGTGTCCTTTTGACTGAAACTGTACTCTGCATATGAAGAATATCGGCCGATATACATCGATATCGGTACTTATTTAGTCTGATATCGGTATCTGAAATAAAATTGGTCATGCTCTAATATTAATATAACACACATGCACAGTCTTGACATGCTGAATCATTGAATATCTGCATATTATCCGCAGAGAGAGCTGAAAATCATTACCATCTTGATCGACTGCCTTTCCATTGAGCTGTGCCCATTGCTTTGGTCCACCTGTACTTGTGCTCTGCAGGAACAGAAAACACACACACTCGTGATTATAACCTTTACTCATACACTACACACACACACACACACACACGTGATTATGACCTTTACTCATGTACAACACACACGCCGTACCTCCGGGCTGGTTATTGGCATGGGCTTCTGAAGATTGGACACAGATTTCTGTAAAGCCAGCGGCGGCTGCGGCTCCGGCAGCTGTGCTGATGATGCAACGGAACTGCAGGAGGAAACACACACACACACACACACACACTCTGATCAGCCAATCAGATGACAGATTCAATGCATATCAATAAATGCATCAGCTCACATCCAGAAATAGAGCTGGGTATTTAGAGAACAAAGTAAAATAAAGAGTACGAGTGTTTCTAAAAGTGCAGCTATGTTTAGCATCTCCAATATTAACTTATTCTTTTTATAAACAAACTTAAATAGATAATAATGCAATAATAATGCAAGTTCTCAAATATTAATAATAATAATAATAATAATAATAATAGTGTTTGTATGAGTATTTAGGTAGAGTTTTGTTTGGAAAATATGAACTTAAAGACACCAGCTATGTGTATTTTAGTAGATTAATGATGTGTTGACTCGGTTACTGTGAGATTTCAGTCAATATTTCAGCACTTTTTAAAACCATAACATGATGAAGAGCATAATATTGTATTAGATACGCCATGCAGAGTCTGCTTCGAGGTTAGCATCTGCAGCTAAAGCACACACTGCTGGAAAATGTCACCCGAGTATAATATTATGAATATTTTGGGTGCGCCGTCCCTTTAAATCATAGCATTTAAGACTGAATATTTGCTGTGACATTGAAACAGATCCACTTTATCTGTATGATAACTGCAGCAGTAATAACATCCTCATAATCTCCAAACACACAGGACCGACACTGTCACATGAGCATCTCTCCTTTTGCACACAAGCCTTTAATATATGCAGATCTGCACGACACAATCAGTGTGACCTACAGATGCACCTGCTGTAAACACACACACACACACACACACACCTCAATCTGTCCTTCAGTTCACACTCAGAGCTGCAGTGCAGTTTATATCTTAGTTTCTCTCTGTAAATAAGGCTGCCATTACACCTGTACGTCTTAAAGATCATGACACTTCACAATTCTCAATAGCAAAGCAGAACGGCACTAACAAACAACACAACAGTATTCAAATATACACATATTACGAAGTATATAAATATGGTCACTGTATGTATTAAAGATGACCTTTCTGTCGAGAGCAGAGAGTGAGTTTGTCTTTTATTATTCGTTTATTAATAATAAGCTCAGCTGACAGCAGGAATAAAGCGCACTGTCCCTTTAAGAGCTGCACGGATGCAGTACACTGATGCACATGCATGTTCATCCCTAACTCTTACTGTTTAATCATCGCATGACAAGAAAAACTGATCACGTCACATGATTCTACATGTAATTGAGCTGAAGAAGAAGGAGGGATTTAATCAAAGTCCCTTTCAAAAAAGTCTGTTCACTCGGCGGCCATATTTGTAACGCCCTCGGGGAGCACATGCCCACCCAAAATCCTTTATAAATGAACGGGCAACTCCTGAAATCTCCAAATCTGCTTGCTGAACTCTGGACTGAATTACATATTACAAATCAACAAGGCGTCACAGTGGCTCAGTGGTCAGCACTGTGGCCTCATAGCCAGAAGGTCTTTGGTTTGAGTCTCGGCTGGGTCAGTGTGTGTTTCTGTGTGGAGTTTGCATGTTCTCCCCGTGTTGGCGTGGGTTTCCTCCGGGTGCTCCGGTTACAGTACAAACACACGTGCTACAGGGGAACTGATTAACTACACTGGCCGTAGCGTATAAGTGTGAATGTGTGTATGGGTGTTTCCCAGTACTGGGTTGCAGCTGGAAGGGCATCCGCTGTGTAAAACATATGCTGAAATAGTTGGCGGTTCATTCTATTCCTGGCAGAAGATCCGTGCTCATGATAACGCTACACTGTGCGCTGGATATGAATGAGAAGTGTCTGACCTCTTTGGATCGGGTTGATCCTGCTTGTTTGCCCATCCTGTACCGTCTTTGGGCACGATAATCACGTTGGGATCGTTTCCTTTACTCTCAGACTTCAGACTCGGCAGGTGAGCGGGAGGAGGCATTCGCCGGGCTGCGGCCACTTTACCAAGACTCTGTAAGCCATGACGTGCAACAACTGCAGGACGAGAGGGGGAAACATCATACACACTAGGCCTGCATGACATTAGACAAATCTCACATTGAGATATTTAGCAGTTCAACAATACATTTTGCAATACAGAATTGAAAATTGGTAATGAATTGTTCACAGTGTTTCCTCTAATATTTGTTCTTCTGGAGAAAGTCTTATTTGTTTTATTTCAGCTAGAATAAAAGCAGTTCTTAATTGTTTTAAACCCATTTTAAGCTCAATATTATTAGCCCCCTTAATCAATATTAGTTTCTGATTGTCTCCAGAACAAACCACTGTTATACAATGACTTGCCTAATTACCCTAACTTTACCCTAATTACCCTAGTGAAGCCTTTACATGTCACTGTAAGCTGAACACTAGTGTCCTGAAGAAGATCTAGTCTAATATGATGTGCTGTCATCATGACAAAGATAAGAGAAATCAGTTATTAGAGATGAGTTATGAACACTATTATGATTAGAAATGTGAGAAAAAATATCAACTTTAAATATAAACAATCACCAGATGATTTAAATAGCTTGATTTGCAAATAATCTATTAATCTATATTGATTTTGGCGATTCAGTGGAGGAGCGAATCATGCATCAAATGTAATAAATTGCAAGCACAGATAAACAGAGCAAATATAAAAGTGAAATAAACAGTGCTTCACAGTTTCAGGGCAATCAAATCACATTTAGACACAGAAATAAAAAAAAAATTATCAAATACAAAATACAGCAAAGACTTCACCATTTAAATAATTGAGAATTATTGTCTAATTAAGATACAAATGGGAAAATTGCTTGCGCTTGAATGCTTTAAACTCTCTTTTGGCTTAAAAAAAACCCTTGCAATTAATAAACTATCACTCCGTCATGATTAAACTCAGCAGTAACTCCACAAATCTCATGTATGTGGAACTGTGGCTATATATCCTCAATATAATATATACAATCCTAAACTACATAATCTCAATCTAACATGGCAGATCCTGTGATGTGATTACTGCAGATGCACATATTGGGATATGGTTGCTGAAACTATATATTGTGCAGCCCTAATACACAACACTCACACATTCATTTTGAGTGGACGCCCCCGGGGTGATGTTTAAGGACAATAAGAGGTTCCACAAATCGTTATAAATTTACATTTGTGCCTGAAGCAATTCAGTTACATAATAAATGCAAGCAATCGGTGGATTATTATTTATAATTATTAGTTATTATTATTTATTATTGAATTTTTCCCCCTCAGTTTTTTGTTTGTGTACTTGATGTTAAGTGTTGGTGTTTATTGTGTTAAGTGTGTCATTCTTGTAATATGTGAAGCACCACCATGTCAGAATGAATTGCCCCAAGAGGATTAATAAACTAAACTATATTTACAGTATTAATACTTGGCAGCACGTTTGAGCTGTGCTCCATGCTTCAAGAATCAAATGTATGGAAGTATACAATTGCAAACTGTATTGTCAACATGAATGCACAAGTTGTGACACAATTCAAATGCAACTGCAAATCCCAAAATTTGATGTAACATGCATCATTTGAAGAATGTGCGGATTATCTTAATGCAAATAACACATCAGCCACTTTCACACAGTAATACCAAGAACATTCAGCAGTGAACTCAAATGTGCAGATCTGCAGAAATTAGTCTGACAATGTGTAAAATAAATAAATTAGGTAAAAAAAAAGATGTTTGAATGATTGAAATGATATGGTGGTGGTGTGGAGAGACCCCCCCTCATGATTGTGAAGCGCTTTGGGTGTATGGCCATACACAATAAATGCGCTATATAAATACACATTACATTACATAAACAAGTATGCTTCTGCTGTATTATGTTTGTTTATTTATGTATATAATCATTAATTACTACCATCTATCTAATATTACTATCTTTTAAAGTGTATTGTTTTTTTTAGATTATGTTTTATATTCTTATTCAGTAAGATGTTTGAATGATTGTAGAAGCTCTTGCTGTTGCAGGACAACACAACATGGAAAACATTACAAATATTTTCTGTTTAAATAAATATGAATTATTAAAGATGTGTGCTTGGTGATCAGCTCCTGAACGTATAATTCTGCCAACACCTGAGGAGAACTGTCTGCACGCAACACTCGTGAACGGCAGGTTAACATCTCCAATATGGCCAGAAATTAAAGATGACAGATTTGTTGATGGTGTGACGAGATGATTGACAGGGCTTGTAACTAAGCAACAGAATAATCCCTTTGATGAGAGGGTAGCTTTTCCCCAAGCTTGCACACTCTTCTGTTACACACTCGTATGTGTGCACTTTCTACACAAAAATAGACACTACACGTGTAATAGGACACAGTATGTGTCGTGTGTGTGTGGGATGTCAAAGTGTCGAGGCTCACCTGTGGTTTTCTGAGTTTCTATTGACTTCCCCTTGTACTTGTCAAATAGGCTGAGTGATGAATACTTGCTTTTCCCATCCTTGGACTTGGTAATTTGCCCCAAACGATCGGACATTGCGATGTAATGTCATCGAGTATGGAAATTTTTCTTTGCACCTCTTCCTCAGTACCGTCAGATTCTGCGGAGAAAAGTATAATAACGTGAGGAGACAAACCTACCTTTCCTGAACACATCCACACACAAACACACACTAGAGCTGAACGATATTGAAAGAATGAGATATTGCAATATTTACCCAAGAACAATAAAATATTGCAATATGAATACAGTTTCAGCACATGCTTGAACAGCTCTATTTGACACTTTTCTGAGGAGTCTAACAGTATTCAGGGACAGAAATGTAATTTTCTGGTGCAGATATGTTGAAGATCTTAGATCAAGTCAAATATTGCTTTGTTTTGACCTACAGGAGAAATAGCAATCCATTAAAACAAGCAAGATTATCTGCCAATGCGGTGAGTAAAATAATCGCATTTTGGCTGTAAAGTGTAGAAATTTGGACTAGAAACAAGATAAATCCTATCTATTTTGTATAAGAGCAATTCCATGCAAATGTCAACCTTTCCATGAGAAAATTAAGTTTTCACCAAAATACGGAAACAGTTTCTTGTATTTTACAGTACTTTAGACACTCAAAAATGCATCTGTCAGTGTTTTTAAACTATTCTATTAGATTTACCAAAGTCACACAAGTGGCAATTTCACATCAGTCACATCCATAACGGAGAGATGTCACATCCATAACCACACTTTTCCTCATAAATGTGGAAATATTGAATAAAATAAAAGCAAACATTTTAGTTTCATAGAGAGCCACCTTACATCCTTTAGATTAGCATCGTTTCTTTTGGGTTGTGCAGATTAATTCACAGAATTTCTACAAAGTATGTTGTATTGTGCAAACCTGTAGACTTTGTCGCATCCATAACACTTGTTTTCCTCATTTAAAGTACATAACATGTTTAAAGATTGATATTATTCTGCCCCCTTAACTCTTTTGTTCTGGAAAATATGAACAAAAGTTTAATAAAATGTTTACGGACACTTTCTGTGCAAATGTATGTTTTGAGTTTTTACTGCAAATGTCACGTCCATAACGCTGGAATTGCTCATAAATAATTTAAATGCAATGAAATATTTGTTACACCTACAAACATCATAATATTTTGTGTCCAAATGTTCTAAACGCTCTTGAAATGCTCAGTCACAGGCCTTACAAACACACGCAACTGATAAAACACAGGCTAATGATGAGACTAATGCGGATATTACAATATCGATACTGAAACAATATAAAGTATAGGCATGAGCTGGTAATAGATTCTAACAGTATAATAACCTCGGATAAAAGTATCACTGTTTCCCGGTATTGTGATTACTGCTCTAAAATATATTCTTTTTAAGTGTCTGGGTAAAAACTAGTTTTTTTATTTATATTGTGTTTTTATAACACAATTTATTTTATTTATTTATATTTGAGCAGTAAACATGTCAGGCTGAATAATTCAAATCAATTTTTGACTTCTGCGGTCTTCAATAATTGCAAACACACAGGTTTCTTTACAATTTAAAACTGCATTTTAGGATATCTTTTCCGATACTATCGTCCTTTAATAAAAAGAAAACATAAATAAAAAATGTCACACATATAGGAATGGTGTAGCAGAATATTTTGGTGGTTTTAAAACCTTGAGTTTTCCAAACCGCGGTATTCACCTTATTCTTTGCCAATGAGCGGGCGCTGCCATTTAAATCTTTTTGGCTCGAGACTTCGGTTCTCATTCACTTCCATTCATTTTTAGACGTTAAAAGCATTTTTGCACCTGCAATTAGAACTAAACCGGACAGAAGAAATGTGAAACTAACTTCAGTAAAGCTGCTGACTATATGAATATCCTTAAAAAAAGCCCAGGCAGAGAATTCATTGTTTACTCCATGATGATGAAGACTTTAAACACTATTTTACAGCGGCCTCCAGCCATTACATGTGACAAACTGAGCACAAAAACAGCAAACTTACTGTAAATAATTAATACCCAATAATGCACTAAAATCAAAAGTTAATAACTAATGAAATTCTGCTGTGTTTTATTAAAGATTAACTCCATGAATTCATTGATGTTTACTAATTATATTCTTACTTAAAGAAACAATCATTTTCTTAAAAAATAAATAGTACACATTACTTAATCACAAGATTATATATATATATATATATATATATATATATATATATATATATATATATATATATATATATATATATATATATATATATTCTTCCTCTAGATCTCAATGTTCTTTGGTTTATTTATTGAGGTTACGTTAGTTTAATATTCAGTCATTGGTTCAGTGAGAAGTTGTGACAGCTCCCTATACTGTTTAACACTCGACTGTGAGTATTCGGTCAGAAATCACATGTAGTACGAGTTCAACACAACATCAGCACTATTTAAATGTCTGTAATCAGTGTTGTATTGTGATGGTCATCAGCTGATAATATGATTTCACTATTAGGAATCTGCAAAGAATATTTTCTGATGGTATATTATTAAAGGAGAAAGTCCGAATGACAATCTAAAACCAACTTCAAATGATCCCTCAATGGTTCATTGCAATGGAACTGTAATTTAGAGCCTCAAACCACTGAAGTCCACTGCAAAGACAAAAATCCTGCATGTTTTCCTCAAAAACTGAAGAACGAAAGAAATTAACCTTGAATGACGAGCACACATTTATTCTGAAGCTCGTCTAATCATTTAAAGGGAACATGTAAGTGAGTGTGAACAATAACACACCTCTGTATACCCACACTGACCACCATCATCCTCCTCCTCATCATCATCATTATGAGAGACAGTGAATAGCAGCTCTGCTCTCAACACAAATACACACAATATCAGAGGAAATCCGCCAGAATATCACCGGGAAAGGTTATAATGGCGATTATTATGACACTATCGTGATTTATTCACGTCATAAGCATCATGCTAACGTTAAATCAAGCTAGAACTGTGAATCTCACTGCAGGATCTGCTTTACACGACAGAGCTGATGTATATTATTATAGATTATACACACACACACATCATACAAGGACAGACAGAAAGAGTGTGTATCGAGCTCATTTATAATCCAGCACGGTTAACGTTAGCATGAGGATGTAAACACCAGCTCTCCAGCACCATTACTGAATAAACAGCTCGTTTAAGTTAAACACACACATTTACACACGAATACACACACACTACAGTCTGCAGACACACGGTTTATCACAGTATTGCACACAACACCACACATATTTGGCCGATATTTCGCTCTGAGGGTTAGCGGAGCTGCTGCAGCCGTTAGCCCAGGATAGAGCCTCCACCGCGGGGAGAGACCTCCAGCAGAGCAGCCGGTAGACTCCCAGCGGCCCGAGCACCGAAAAACACCGGAGAAAAACTCCTTTAGCAGCTCTAATTAGTAACCTGAGCCCCTAATTAGCGCTTCATCAGCACTTGTTGATGAGCGAGCCGATTAAAAATGGCTGCCGCTCAGAACAAAGCGACACAAACACCGAGACATCCTGCGACAAATCGGGCCGAAACAGCGACTCCGTCGCCCGCTTCGAGCTCAGACTCACCGATTTAACGCTCGACCGTCACCTCTGTTTGCAAGTATCGATATATTTCCACCGGATGGAGAAACTCGACAGGATGGATGCAGATTTCGCTCTGTTTTTCTCGCTTCGCTTGTTGTCAGTTTCTGAGAATGAAGCTGCTGCTGTTGCTGCTGCCGCCCAGAGCGGATATGACGTCAACAGCGAGCCGCAGCGCCGCCCGCAGGCCGCTCAGCAGAACAGCACACATCCACACACAAACTAAAGAATACACATATATTACCACAACACACGCTCATGTGTGGAGATATCAGTGCAGGAGTTTATATTCCACATGTCTGCCTGTGTTTATGATTAATATTTGCATTTCATTATTGCTAAAAACGACTTTAATTTCAGTCTGGTCCTCTATTTTCTATATGCATGCATATATACACTCACCGGCCACTTTATTAGGTACACCTGTGCAAATGCCCGTTAACGCAAATGTCTAATCAGCCAATCGCATGGCAGCAGCTCACTGCATTTAGGCATGCATACATGATCAAGAGGATCTGCTGCAGTTCAAACTGAGCAGAATTTGGCCTCAACAACATGAAAGCATGGATCATCCTGCCTTGTATCAGCGGTTCAGGCTGGTGGTGGTGGTGTAATGGTGTGGGGGAGATTTTCTTTGGGTCCATTAGTACCAATTGAGCATCAACGCCACAGCCTACCTGAGTATTGCTGCTGACCATGTCCATCCCTTTATGAGCACAGTGTCTCCATCTTCTGATGGCTACTTCCAGCAGGATAACGCAGCATGTCATAAAGCTCAATCATCTCAGACTGCTGAACATGACGATGAGTTCACTGTACTCAAATGGCCTCCACAGTCACCAGAGCTCAATCCAATAGAGCAGCTTTGGGATGTGGTGGAACGGGAGATTGGCATCATGGATGTGCAGCCGACAAATCTGCAGCAACTGTGTGATGCTATCATGTCAATATGGAGCAAAATCTCTGAGGAATATTTCCAGTAGCTTGATGAATCTCTGCCATGAAGGATTAAAGCAGTTCTGAAGGCAAAAGGGGTCCAACCTGGCACTAGCAAGGTGTACCTAATAAAGTGGCCTGTGACTGTATATCCCAGTACTCAGTTGCAGCTGGAAGGGCATCCACTGCGTAAAACATATGCTGGAATAGTTGGTGGTTCATTCCACTGTGGAGACCCCTGATGAATAAAGAGAGTAAGCGGAGGGACAATGAATGAATGAAGTGTGTAAAAACTTCTGGAAATCCTAATGTACACACACACACACACACACACACACACACACACACACACACACACACACACACACACACACACACACACACAGTTCAGAATAATAAATCCTCCACATAAAAACATGACTGGGGAATTAAAAGAACAATTAAATTCACAGGAAGGTCATGACTTTACTTTACAGCTTAATAAAACCATTTTAAAGTGACATCTCGCATGTGAAACGTCTTAGAATATTGCAAACATTTAATAAAAAAGTGATAAATACAGCAACAGAGTTATGTAATTAATTATAATATAATTAATAATCATATATTCTATAAACAACACTTCTTTGCATCTGAACAATCCCGGACATTTTGAAAAAAGTATTTAATATAATAAAAAACCTCCACAAGTGTTAAAATAGTCGTATTTTCAGTGTATTAAAATCACATTCGGTACACTCGGCAGTTCACACACAAAATAGAGATTTAGAAAAATACAAAAGCAAACTAACAGGAGTAAACCGACACAAACGACTGCTAAATCCACACAGCGAGGAGCGGATGGAGAAGAACTGAACCCTGAACCTCCACAGCGCTGACATCAGCTGCACATCACATACAGGAGAAACACCAGCGATTGGCCAAACAACTGTGAGACCTCATGAATATTCAGAAGATTAATTAATCCAATGATTGCTCTTCTTTTCTCAGGTGATGTTCAGATCATCCATATTACCAGACATGTTGAATAAAGACAATAAAGTGAATTAACAGCAGTTAAAACAGCTTTTCCCCAGCTCATGAATTATTCAAACACTGAGAGCCAATCAGAGTTCATCCTGCAGCGTTTGAATATTTAAAGGGCCAGATGTGCACTTTTAAAGAGACAGTTCACACAATAATGAATCTTCTGTCATCATTTCTTCATCCTCCTCTTCCTCCAAACCTGTTTGAGTTTATTCTGTTGTGCACTAATGAAGATATTAACCATCCATCCACTGACTCCTATAGTATGTTTTTTGTTTTGGTTTCTACTATGGATGTCGATGACGTTGTCCAGCAGTCTTCAGAATATCTTGATTTTGACCAGCACTTGAGTGGGAGGCAATGATGAAGAAATGGTCATTTTTGGGTGAACTGTCCCTTTAAGACCATTAAACTAGCACTTTACATGAGCTTTTCGAGTAAATGAAACGTTTTCAGTGTGAACACAAGTCAGAAAACCAGATCCAGAGTGAATCCTCATGTCATAATGAGTCTATAGAGGATCAGTTATCATAATGACCCTATAGTGATCACATACAGGAGGGGAAAGACAGCAGAGAATCATTAGCCGGGTTTCAATGCTCATGCGAAGACAATCTTCACAGAAGTTTGCAAAAAAAAAATGAAAACCCCAAATGCAAATGAGCCGTTTCTATCAAGATTGTTCACAACAAACGTGGAATTAAGTATTCTTGAGAGTTAATTACATTTAAAGTCAATGCAAACACACAAACAGAGGCTAATTACGCCAGACAGCACAAATGCATGATGAATTTTACTGAATTAATGCAATCACATCATGCATTTCGTGTCATTTGCACCGCACATCATTAATTAGCCTCTATTTGTACACTTATATTGACTTTATATTGCATTAGAGCGCTTAAGGGATACAGCTGTGGCCGGAAACTAATGAGAATTATTTATTAAATTGCCAATTAAATTGTATTTTATTAACGTCTCCCCCCACTCCAACTATCACAGTAATGTAAAAACAGTAATATATTGATTTTTATTTATTAAATTACACAATAAATTGTATATTATTAATTTCTACCCCAACCCAAATCCTAAACCAAACCCAAACAATACTGTAAAAACAGTAATTACACTGAATACTAGTCATATTACTTAATAAATTACACTTTAAATGGTATTTTATTAACACCTACCACTAACCCAACCCTCACAGTAACGTAAAACACAGAAATTATTGATGTACGGTAACTGTATTGTTGTAATAAAACACATTATTATCCTTAACTTCCAACAACAGATGTATCCCTTCTAGACTTTACCCAATAGAGCAGCTCACTGTGGTATTGGTAACCTAGCAACCAACAGTAAACAAGGCAAGCATAATGGAGACACGCGGGCGTAACGTTAGAGATCACTCAGCTAATGTGTTTCCATCTCCACTTACTCACGTTAACCTTTAATAAGTCCAAAACCATCAAGATTTTAATTCCAGATTTGCGTTTTTGGTGCGCTACTTAAAAAATGCGCATTAGCATGATGGAAACCCAGCTAATGTGAACGAGACCACAACCAAACCCAAGAATCAGCTAAGAAGAAGAGATGAAACTATTTAGGAGAACATGAAACGCATATAAACGAGGAGTGTGTGTGTGTGTGTGTGTGTGTGTGTGGGGTGGTTTTGGTGCTTTATGAGGACACAAATTAGCATAATGTCATGATAGGCCCCACACAAAAATCTGAGCACACAGATTTCCAGAGATTGTGTTGCGACAACCTGAAGGAAATAAGTTCACTGATTAGTTTCTACAAGTTTAAAGGATCACGAAACACCAGAGCACATGTGTTGTCACCATCTGTGTCACACACTGCTATAAACAAGATTAGGACACATATATCTCACTAAAAAGTAAAAATTTGGTTGTTTTGCGTTATTTCCAGCAAATTCGTACTTCTGGTCTAAAATTAATTTTTGAAGCTGCGTCACGGCCATGAGATCTTAGCGTGTTTTCCAGCATGTAGACTGGACGACCGTATCTGGGAGTGCCGTATTACGTCTCTGAGTGTGCTGCATTAATGCATGAGTAAGGCTTGGTTTAAACCAATCAGCATGCTCTATTGTGTATGCGGTGCAGCCTCATTAATATGCATGATCGCTTCCAAGACTGTACCTGTTACAGTGTTCAGACGGCAGAGAGACGACACGGTGTGTTGCCAAAACAAGCAGGAGAACAAGAATTGTGTGGAGATACGGGTCGTCAGTGTTGCGTTTATAATGTGCTGCAGTGAAGGTTTTGTTTTCGTTTTCCCGCTATGAGAGCGCAGCTGGTCTCACGTGTGGATCAGTGCATGCGACGCTCAACAACAATACGTGTCTAAGGAACATTGTTCACCCGAGAGCTTTACTCATCTGGAAATGGGGAAATCTGGATTTGCTGCTCGTCTCCTCTTAATACAGACGCGGCTCCAGTTGGTGTTGATTGTTTTGTCTCTACAGATTTGGTCAGTGAGTGATCAGTGCTCTTTGTTTGTTTATTCAGAGTTAGTTGGTATGGTCACCAGTACTCTTTCAGTGTTTAAAGACGGACCTTAGTCAAATGATTTCTAAGTTAATAAGGTTTACCGTACGATAACATCACTACAATATCATGAACTGAAAGATCTGCAGTAAATGCTCCTCTCCGACTGTAAACATGTAAACACCGCAATCAAACTTGCTGTCGTGGAGGATTTTCGCCGCATTTGGGACCGGAATAACACACACGGCTTTCTGACGCTACCTGCCGAGTGCATCTAAGTTAATGAGGAATGCGGAGGGTTTATGCTCTTATTCGCCATGCGATAACAAACATTGCATGAAAAATACACGCTTAGAGCAGCTTCTCGAATCAAATATCTGGTTTGTCGCGAGGGGCATGAATGAAGTTCCTGAATGAAAGAGTAAACTGCTGTTAAAGTCCAGCAGTTAATCATTTGTCAAATAATTGGATTACTGGTGTCCATGTAGACACAGTCACTGTCTTTCTCCTCAGCGTCTGTGTGTGTGTTTTGCCTGTAAAAATCAGCGTGTGCCCAAACCGACACTCCCATTTTTATGCAAATTTTTATGGACCTTCCCTCTTTCCCTCCTCCGACACTCCCCCCTAAACAGAGCTGGACACGCCCACTTTCCTGACTTTTTCCAAAGTAGAGTTGTGAGGACACCCTGTTGAAACAAGAGGGGGGGGGGTCATGGCCCTTTAAGTAGTTTGAACAGAAAACAAGTGATCCAAACAAAAAACCTCCAGAATTGTGTCGTTTCAGCTCATTTTAAATAATAATAATTAAATAACAAGCATGTGTATGTGTGTGCGTGAGAGAGTACATGTGTGTGTGTGTCAGAGTATGTATGTTTTTGTGTGCATACGTGAACATGCACGGGTGTGAGAATGTGAGAGTGTGTGTGCATTTGTGTGCTTGTATGTGTGTGTGTGAGAGTGTATATATATATATATATATATATATATATATATATATGTGTGTGTGTGTGTGTGTGTGTGTATGTGCCGGAATATGTGTGTGTATGAGAGAGAAAGAAAGAGAGAATGTGTGTATGCGTGTGTGTTTCTTCACTGTACGCTGCAGGACTCTGGATCTACAGCTTCTTCGCATGTGTGTTTGTGTGTGTGTGTGTGTGTGTGTGTGTGTGTGTGTGTGTATATTGTCACTGTATGCTGCAGGACTCTGGATCTCCCGCTTCCTCATGTGTGTGTGTGTGTTGTGTGTTGTCGTGCTCTTCTTCAGCACACAGGCTCAGTCTGAGGCTCATCAGCAGATCTCGGCCTTCACTGGCCGGCAGATTCCCCAGGAAATACTGAGGCGCCAGCTCCACCAACCTGAAACACACACACACACACACACACACACACACACACCGCTCACATAAAAACACTGTACACCCCTGAGAACACACACACACACACACAGACAGACACACACTCACATCTGCGGGTGTATCTCGGAGACGATGCAGATGCAGTTGTCGTGGGAGACGGTGAAGTCGTGGTACAGCACCCAGCTGGGCGGACTGAGCTGCGGCCGCCGGCAACGGTACGAGGAGAACGGGTGCAGCTGAGACACGTGACGGTGTGTGAGCAAGAGATAGTTCCCTGAGCCGTCCACATCATGTGCCACCTGTACACACACACACACACACACACACACACACACACACACACACACACACACACACACACACACATTCACAAACACAAATGTGAGCGTGCGCATGCATATGCATAGACACAAACACACACACACACACACACGAATATGAGCGTACACATACATATACACACAGACACACACATACCAATATGAGTGCACACATGCATGTACACACACAAACACATGCATACACACACATTAATATGAGCACACAAATACATATGCACGCGCACCTATAAATTCACACACATATGCATGTAGACACAAACATGCACACACAAATTAATATGAGCACATACACATTCACACACACGAATATGAGAACACATACATATGTGCACACACACATGCATACGTGCACACACACAGACCCATACATTCACACACATCAATATGAACACACACATACATGTTTGCACACATGCGCGCACACACACACACACACACACACACACACACACACACACTAAACGTGTGTGTGTGTGTATACATGTATGTGTATACATGCGTGCGCGTATGTGTTAATATGCGTGTGCACATTAATGTGTGTGTGTACGGTCTATATACATGTGT
>NC_141025.1:79800000-79897500 GCF_052040795.2 Danio rerio
AAAAATGAAAAATTCTGTTCAGAGAAACACCAGTAGACCTTACCAAAGTAAACAAAACATAAAATGAAAACATTTTCGTTAACTGGAGAAGAAACTTTTTTTTTTTAACTTAATCTGAAAAACTAAATAGGAATGTGCTCACAAAACAAAAACAAACAAAACCATTCATTATTTTCTATTTTATTTTAAAGGTGCAGTATGTAAGTTTGACCCCAGTGGTTGAAGCAGGTATTGCACTCCTGGTTTAAAACACACACAAGCGCAACATATCAGTGATTCAGCATCTACATTTAATAATGCTGAACTGATTTAATATGTGTTCATCAGATGATAACGCTCAGCATTGTGCTGGAGTGCAGTAAGTGCACTGTTCTGTGCTTCTGAATGGCTGTGTTTACATTTCTGTCCTGTTTCGTCAAACAGCCAAACTGCTCATCACTCTGCATCTCGTCATGTAGCGTGTTGTTAGGACACGGGGCTACAATTTAACCTGCTTATGTAATGTTTACGCTTGTAATATTCATATGATTTGCTCATTAATAACCTCATGTAGAACTCTGAATCTGCATCTCATTTTGGAGTCTGCTACTGTCCACCAGAGGGCGCATTTCAGTCACGGACGCATGCTTAAAGAGCCTTAATGACTGACTGAAGGAAATCCGCTGTTTTCCATCAAGGCAACCCGGGGTAACCTGGCTAAACTGGCAGCGTGTGACTTCAGCATTGAGTTTCAGATAAACAAGAATGTTCACAGAATATGTCTGCAGATATTTCAGACACATGCTCTGGTGTTTTAATGCTTTAGAAGAGTCAGAAACCTCCCATACAGCACTTTTAATACTAAAAACACACAAAAAAGTGTTAAACTATTATAACGGTCCTAATGAAGTGAACTCAAGCTAGCCTGAAACGTACAGCAACTGCAAAAATAATAAATTAAAACTTTATACTAACCTCGTAGCAGCGGCGGGCGCAGTGAGCACCAGCACCCTGAGGTCGGCCCGCTGTCGGCACACGTCGCGCAGTAAACCCAGCAGAACGTCTGTGGCTACGGTTCGCTCCTGAGCCTCATCGATGACCAGCACACCGTACTGACGCAGCAGAGGATCTGACATCATTTCCTGCAGCAGCAGAGCATCCGTCACAAACCTGCACACACACACACACACACACACACACACACACACACACACACACACACACACACACACACAAACACACACAAACACACACACCGCACAGTTCAAGTCTTCACATACCAAGTTCAACATTTTAGTATGCAATTTTTTGTGTGTGTGTGTGTGTGTGTGTTACCGCAGTATGGTGTCCGGTGTGCACCCGTCCTCATGCGGGACCCTGTAGCCCACCTCTAACCCCAGACTCAGGTCCATCTCATCAGCAGCGCGGAGAGCCAGACTGCAGGCGGCGGCGGAGTACGGCTGGGTAACACACACCACACCCTGAGAGAACTCATGAGACTGAGCATACTCCACACACCACTGCGGAACCTGCACACACACACACACACACACACACACACACACACACACACACACAACACGATATTACGCATGCAGAATTGTTAAATCGTAGTAACATTCCACTTTGCATGCTCCAAACGTGATCTTTCGCTCACAGAATTGTCACAAATCGAACTCAATAAATCAGCACCGTCGGGTCAGAGACGTCTGAATGACGCCTGCTGTAATCTGTGGTTTAACCAGTCTCTTTATTAACTAGTGTTCTTCTTGAAGTGCCGCCTGTTGTGCAGGGATCAAGGTTACTATAGTTTTGCATTTTGAGTGAGTTTGGTTTGTATTTTGATGCTATTTTTAGGTTTCCTACATTTATTTATATAAAAATAAACAAGTCGACACATCTACAACTTAAACAAATAAGAAATATGACAAAGAATTAAGACAAACATCCAGTTTCAGCTGAATGAATAAAGATGTTTTACATAGAAAAGATGGGTTAGTGCATATATACTCCAGACAGGGGCTGACTTAATGTTTTTGGGAGCAATTCTAGTCCTAGTCCTTCTAGTCCTTCAGTTCTAGGGCCTTCAGTCCTGAAATGCAGCCTTTCTACTGTTATTGACTTTTTATTAATATTGCTGTTTGTTAAATCACTCGTTTTTATTGTAAAATGAATTAACAACTGAAAATAATACATATATTTTGTATAAATTGATGGATATGTTATTTAGTAATATTATTATTTTTACGTAACATTACATTATTGTAATAATGTCATATTTGATTGTATACTAAATTATATTTAATTACATTAAAATTGTATTTGTTTAACTCTCACCAGGCCTGGATTGGCTAATCGGGAGAGACCGGGAGAATTCCCGGTGGGCCGGTCCGTTTTTTGGCCGCGAGGGCCGGTGTCCCTAGCTGCAGAATCTGTTGCTCTCAGCAGTCACACTTTTTAAATTTATTTATTTACTTGACCACAGCCTTTTTATTCATTATTTTAGATATTATTTAGCACGTTAGATTAAGACGTCGCGGACCTGGGTTCGATCCTCGTTAGAGTAACTTAATGTTTTCATTTTTATTGTTAAGACATATAATACTGTTAGGGTTGTTGAACATTTGAAGTTCTAAAGCAGCTGTTTTCTCAAAAAAAGACGTGATAGTGTCATTAGAAACTGATTTGGAAATGACCTTATTTTAATATAGTCAGTCGTGAACTGAGGTGGGCCGGTCTGAGGCTTGAAACTCCAGGGCTGAAAAGGAGTCCCACTCCGGCCCTGACTCTCACCATACCAAAAATGGTAGAAAACGATGTTATAAATAGTTTATAGGAATCATTTAAACTTATAAATATGGCCCACAGATTTCCTGGGGCCCTAAGCGGCTGCTGACCTCGCATATTGGTGGAATCCGCCCCTGATTCCTGCTCTTGACTGTTGTGTTTGCCGCCACCTACTGGTGTTCCTCTAAACAGCCGCAGGTCAGATTTAAAGCCACGCTATGACTGCTGACTGCTTAATAACTCTGAGAATGTTTATTTATTTTAGCTAATTATTATATTATTTCAGTTAGACTGTTGTTTGTTTGGGAATGCACAGTATCTCAGTGGTTAGCAATGTGGCATTCACAGCAAAAAGGTCGCTGGTTCGAATCCAAGCTAGGTCAGTTGGTGTTTCTGTGTGGAGTTTGCATGTTCTCCCCGTGTTGGCGTGGGTTTTCTCCGGGTGCTCCGGTTACAGTCCAAACACATGCGCTATAGGGGAACTGATCAACTACACTTGCTGTAGTGTGTGTGAATGAATGTGTATGGGTGTTTCCCAGTACTGAGTTGCAACTAGAAGCTGTGTAAAACATATGCTGGAATAGTCAGCGGTTCATTCCACTGTAAAATGAATGAATGAATAAATCCTGCTCTTGACTGATGTGTTTGGCGCCACCTACTGGTGTTCCTCCAAACAGCCACAGGTCTGATTCTAGACAACAGAATGAACACCTAATGCGTATTAATTCTAAAACGGTTATTTATTTTAGCTACTTATCACTTCATTTTAGTCGTTAGTTTTAGTTTTTCAATTATTATGCTTTGTTTACATCTCAGTTCAGTTCATGAACATGTGTTTTGGCCACTAGTTTTAGTCTTAAGTGTTGAATTGCTAAATAAACCTCGGGATTTATGAACTTTGAGGCCTGTAAAATGGTTTACTGTTTCTGAGGGAAGCTTTCCACATGCATAAACCATGTTTTCTGCATTGTTCATGTTTTATTATGCAGCAACTGTGTAATAAAACCAATAACAAAAGTCACTAAACTGTGCATTTGTGCATGACAGACACCTTCAAGTGTTTTAGCACTTAATTGCATAACTGTCTTAGATTTTAGAGACTGAAGGATAAGATGATAAGTTCAGTGGTGATCCACAATGACACATTCGGCTCTTTTCAGAGAGTACACGCAGTAATTGATCATCAGTACAGGTGTGTCTTAATCAGCAATGCAATTACAGAATAATAGCTTTAGCAATGCTGCTTTGAAGTAAAACTCTCTAATAATGAACTGTTTCCAGGGCAGGGAGGGTTATTATTATAATGCATTTCACTACTGATTCAAATATTATACATATTTTTAATAATGATGCATTTGATTCCACTCAATTAAAACTTAAATTTTTATCCAAGGTTATCACACTAATATGTGAGTTTGTGATGTAAATGAAGCGAGCGCTCCACCTGCGTGCTCTTCCCCGTTCCTCCGTCCGAGCTCAGGATGATCATGCTGTGCTTCTCCATGTGCTCCAGCAGACTGAGCTTCAGACTCCACACCGGCAGCTGCTTTCTCTGCTCCAGCAGGCTGTAGTATCGGGACGAGAACGGCAGCCCGTCGTATGGATTGACCTCCAGATCGGCCAGATCATCGTCCAGCGGCTCTCCGTCCTCCTCCAGATCTCCAGAAATCAGGGACGATATGGAGAGATTATCCAGAGCCGAGGCTTTGGAGGACATGCTGAATGCGGACGGGCCGCTGACCGAGCCCTGAGGAACACCGCTCATCAAAACTACCTGCAGAGATGACATTAAACACCATATCAAGCATGTAAACACACATATGAGAACCAGTATGAATGCATCTACAGTGTCCGTCTGCATGATACTGCACACATTGCAGCACCTGTGAGGACAACAATATCTTGAGGAAATCTGCATGACATATCTGGAAAATAATGCAGTATTGTTGTTGAGTATGGTGACTGCTATAGTTCTTAATAAAAATGCTTTCTTATTAGCTGTGTTTATAAATCATTTGTTTATTTATGTAATGATAGTATATGATATGGAGAGGTTATCCAGAGCCTGAATGCAGATGGGCCACTGAGCGGGCCATGAGGAACACCACTCATCAAAACTACCAAACCCAGGCTCATTCTGATTATGTACCCCTGTATACATTTCTGGAGAGCCCCAAATATGTCCCAGGAGCTGTTTATTTGTAGCTTTTGTTTTCGTGAATCCACCAGAGGGCGCTGTGTAGGTTTTTCATATCTCAAATTTCTCCTGCGAGTGTCATTCGCGCCTGCAGTTCTCATGTAAATCCACTAGAGGCCGTTGTTGACTGACTGACTGACTGCAGTTGGTACAGACTTAACATGCGGCTAAAAAGAGCACACACAGGATGATTAATACAAATGAGTCTATTGCGTAGTGTGAAATTTTGCTCTTTGGCAATGAAAAGTAATGCCTCGTGACAGTTTTCCTATATTTATTTCTGCGTATAACCATTTTTAACAAACTTATGTTTTTATTATTATTACTTACACATTATTAGGGGCCTAGCACCGTGGGTGCGTAGGCACCTCTTGCTTTCGTTAGTGTTCCTATTATTATTATTATTCTTCCGTTTCTTCCGCCAGATTTGAATGGCAGCCCATATAGGCGTATGCGGGAAAGTTGTATAATTTGGCACAATGATAGAGGGACAGTCTTAACATTAATCAGACCAAATATATAGTCTCAAAATCAAACTCTCTAGCGCCACCACTTGTCCAAACTTTCACGTATGTTTATCATGATAACTTTTGAACAGAATGGGCTACAATCAAAATTCTTTTTTCCTCTGATTCCTTGGCTCAGTCCGATTCAAACGCACTCTATGACGTCATTTTCCATCATGGATTTTTTCGCGCTATTTTACATTTTTCGAATAACCTTTTTGATCGAACTCGTCCTAGGCCGTTTCTCCGATTTTCGCCAAAATTGAAACACATGATCTACAGACCATGCCAACCAAAAGTTGGAATTCAAGTTGATTCGACCAACTGTTTTCGTTTAACTTGCGATCAAATTGAACGTAGAACTTGCGAAAATGGACTTGAGGCGATATCTCCGTAACGCATTCACCGATTCACACCAAACTTGCCGTGTGTTATGACAACTAGGGTCTGAGGTTATATACTGTGTTTTGGCGCACTGCCCCCTAGTGGTCTGGAGATACAAAAAACTTGCTTTTTTGGTTTATAACGTCTCAACCTTTCGTCCGAAACTCATAAAACTGCTCTCATTACATCTGGCAGAGCATGTGGAGTCGAATGATGTCTGATTTTCACAGGTCAGCCATTTTGGGCAGCAACCATTTCGATTTTCAGCCAAGAATGCTATATTTTACCAACATATTCACACATCATTACAAAACATGGTATGCATCTTCAACCCCATGCCCTGAAAGTACTCAAAATCTTTTGGAGCAGCGCCACCTTTTGGCCAAAAGTGCTTGGCCCCTTAATTGCTGCTTGCAGCTATATTTATTATTGTTGTTGTTGTTTTAACACAGAGTCAATCTATAAATAGGTAAGCTGCATCTGCTCAGGTTTGAACTTACAGATGT
Source organism: Danio rerio (assembly GCF_052040795.2). Classification (NCBI taxonomy): domain Eukaryota; kingdom Metazoa; phylum Chordata; class Actinopteri; order Cypriniformes; family Danionidae; genus Danio; species Danio rerio. The sequence goes on from NC_141025.1 coordinate 79,806,360, forward strand.
GTTGAGATGACAACAAGACCTGGACGAGTTTAGCATTATCCTGGATTAATAATTAAAATCATTAATAATCAAATCCAGGAAACCGAGGATGAAAAGCAGACCTATACAGAAATGCAGAACCAGTGCTTGCAAAAACAGGCTATTTTACATTAATACATTAATGTTAACTCAACCTGAAACAATACAGCATGCAGCACTACTATGGTGGTTATTAAAGTGCATTCTCATGCAATATTGCATGTTATTCTCATTAACTGTGCAGCTCGAACATTATTAATCCTTAAAATGCTCAGTTCACCTTAAAATGTGGATTCTGTCATCATTTACTCCTGTTCCAGCAGGTTTGAGTTGAACACAAATGAAGATATACTGATGAATGCTGGAAATAAATGGACTCAAGCAGTAATTATTTGTTCCTAATATTAATATTAATGTCCAGCATTGTTCGGTAGATCTTGTTTTGTATCCAAAAGAAGAAAGAAACTCAGTTTATAAGCACTTGAGAGAGTGAGTAAATAATGAGGATTTTAGGAGAGCAGTAAAGAAAAGCAGCTGAAGCTCTCAGTAATTCTACACATGTCAGGAATCCAGCTCATATCCTCCAGCAACACACACACACAAACAACACACACACACACACACACACACACACACACATACACACACACACATACACACACACACACACACACACACTAATACACTGCAAACACAAGCTGCCATCGAGACTGTTCACAGGTGCGAGCGAGCATTACTTGAGATGTTTAAACAAGACACAGTTATTTGCTTGACTTTGACACGCCTAACAAACTAACCAGATCAGCATTACCATGTGTGCACTGCCGTACTTAAAAAAAAAGCTTTATATTTATTCCAACAGTGTCTCACAGCAAGAAGGTCGCTGGTTTGAGTCTCGGCTGGGTCAGTGGGTGTTTCTGTGTGGAGTTTGCATGTTCTCCCTGTGTTTGTTTTCCTCTGGGTGCTCCGGTTACAGTCCAAACACATGCGCTATAGGGGAACTGAACTAAATTGGCCGTAGTGTATGAGTGTGTATGGGTGTTTCCCAATACTGGGTTGCAGCAGGAAGGGCATGCGCTGTGTAAAACATATGCTGGAATAGTTGGTGGTTCATTCCGCTGTGGTGACCCCTGATTAATAGAGACTCAGCTGAAGGGAGGATAATGAATGAATATTATTATTATCTTTAACTTGATTCATCTTCATTTTTGTTGTAATGTATGTTTACATGAATGCTTTTCTCTCTCCAATACTGCTGTCAATTCAGCTCACATTAAACTAATTAACTAAACTTTAATTCAATTAATGGACGGCTTGAATGCTGTTCTGATAAATCTGCGTATCTGAAAATTATAATTATAAGAATATTATAAATTACAAAAATACACAATTTTACAGAACTCAACCATTATAATATAGAAAAACAGTTTATATGTCGAAACTAGCTTTAGAACAAGAATCATTTGATGACAATAATAAAAGAAAATCCACTTTAGCATCACAGATTGTCCAAAAATAAATGTCCACGATGCTGTCTGTGCATCTAAAATTGCTTAATTTGCAAGAGAATTTTTGTCAACACTTTTTAAACATAAGCTTTAGTATAATGTTTGAAAAATAATTAATAATAAAAAATAAAATAATTTAGCATTCATCTGTAGATGTGTGTCATATATATGAATAAATAATATATATATATATATTTATATATATATATATATATATATATATATATATATATATATATATAAATATTTGTTATATATATATTGTTGTTCATTCATTCATTCTCCTTCAGCTAAGTCCATTTATTCATCAGGAGTCGCCACAACGGAATGAACCGCCAACTATTCCAGCATATGTTTTTTAAAGCAGATGCCCTTCCAGCTGCAACCCAGTACAGGAAAACACCCATACAAACTCATTCACACACAAACACTCATACACTACGGCCAGTTTAGTTAATCAATTCACCTATAGCGCATGTGTTTGGACTGTAACCGGAGCACCCGAAGGAAACCCACACCAACACGGGGAGAACATGCAAACTCCACACAGAAATGCCTACATGGCCCAGTTGGGACTCAAACCAGTGACCTTCTTGCTGTGAGGCAACAGGGTTAACCATTGAGCCACCATGCCAGCTCATATATATTATTATATTGTTTATTCATTCATTCTCCTTCAGTTTAGTCTCTCTATTCATCAGGGGTCGCCACAGTGGAATGAACTGCCAACTATTCCAGCATATGTTTTAAACAGCAGATGCCCTTCCAGCTGCAACCCAGTACTGGGAAACTATCTTATATATATATATATATATATATATATATATATATATATATATATATATATATATATATATATATATATATATATATATATTAGTTTCGAGTGAATATTAATATCTGGTATCTATATTAAGAGGTGGATATCTGTTAACATTGGCTGTTTTTGTGTGTGATAATATGAGCAGTGTGTGTGTGTGTGTGTGTGTGTGTGTGTGTGTGTGTGTGTAAGTGATATTGAGGTCAGATATCAACAACAACACAGGAACAAAAACAGCAAGACAAAGCCTGCAGGATCACCACCAGCACCTCAGTCATACACACATTAGCGTTATAATAAACACGACATTATATTTAAAGACACGAACAAGATCAATTTACGGTTTTGATTATTACCAGCCATGATAAATAACAATAACAACAACACAATAAATATCATAAATAAAAAGCAGTGAGGGTGTTTTAAAGGAAATGTGATGTGATGCTATATTATAATGAGACTCTTCAGTAATAATGTGGACGCGTTTCCTTTAAGTCTGCATAATGAGCGAGTATCAGCTGACTGTCAGAGATCAGACAACAACAGCAGAAAACTGAGAGAATCACCAGAGGAAAACATGCTTACCTGCAGCTCATATTCACCTCAGAGGAGTCAAACTGATGACAAATAATGAGAATGATGGCAAATGAGGGAAATAAATAAGGCGGCGCTACTGTAACCTCACATCCATCAAGACTCGCGACGGCACCCGCGTCAATGTATAGCGGAATATCCTGTCGAGGACAACGAGACTGAACGCGAGCGGCTTTAAACGCGTCTTTAGATTGATATTTTGGTGAATATTTAGATTAATATGACTGCTGAAGCGCCGTAGAGCGAAACTCCGCCGCCGCCGCCATGACGGATCACCTCAGCAGCTCGGGCGCGCTCTCAATCCCTGCGCGCGCACTGCACAGAGAGCACGGGAGTATGGGGTTACATTTACGACAAAATTCTGTACGCTAAAGATCATTTTTTGAGCTCAGCAAATGGCTTTTGCGGTCGCTTTAATACTTCTGCGCACAAAAAAATCATGTTTTGAGCAACAGGCCATTTTGAGTGTACTCAAAATATGATCTTTAGAGCGCAGAATTGTTAATGCACCATAAACAAGCACTTTTGTGCACTCAGAAACATAATCTTTTGAGTGCAGGATTGTTAACATGCATCCAATAAGTCCTGTCAGAACATGATCTTTAGCACATATAATTATTAATGTGCATAAAACAAGGCATTTTGTGCACTTAAAACATGATCTTTTGCATGCAGAATTGTTATTTATCATGCATTAAGCCATTTTGCGTGCTTAAAACATGATATTTTGTTTACATATTTGTCAATGCACATAAAATAAGGCATTTTGCACACGTAAAGCATGATCTTTTGCTTGTAGAATTTTTAACGCGCATGCAACAACTCTTTATGCAAACATTAAACATTGTCTTTTGCTCACAGAACTTTTTTACATGCATGCAATAATCCATTTTGAGAGCTCTTTTGCACACGGAATTGTTATTCATGCATTTCACATGCTCAAAACATGAGCTTTTGTTCACAGAATTTTGTCACTAATGTTACCCCATACACTGCACGCTCTATCAGTGTTGCGCACTAGTGAGGGCACTCAGGAAGAGTTGAACAGAGCCGCGCTCACCGGACAGGTGGAGCTGAAACCTGAAGCAGATAAAACAGGACAGAAGGGTGGAGATCCACACACACACACACACACTGTCAAAATAATAAATAGTACAGCAAAAATAAACAACAAAGCAGGGAAACAGAAGAAATATCCTCCAGATGTGTTGCAAAACTATTGATTATTTCAAGACTTGTTAGTGTCGGAGCTCTAACTCAGACTGGTTGCGTCAGAAGCTGAAATGCTGGATCCTATAGGTCAAAGGTCAAAGTGTGACTCCAGTCATCTTACTGATGATGTCATGATGATGGACACGTGACATTATTGACGGCTGATTTCCTCATTTAAAATAAATAAATTAATAAGTAAATAAATCCAATGAATGAGTGAAATTTAAAAAAATTCTCTGTTCTCATTTTATTTTTTGATTTAATGAATTTATTATTACACATGGATATGAGGAAAATGGTTGCTTATTTATAAATATAGCTTATGTTATACTCTTTAAGTGTTTTTTTAATATAATGGTCTGATAACAGTTCTTTCTTTTTTTCTGATAATAAAAAATAAACATCTCACACAAATTTCCATTTAGAGTATTTTATTTATTCATTTATAAAATTGTGATTGAAATTCAGAATTATTACACCAAATATTGATGCATTTATGTTAATTTTGTGCTGTCTGCAAGTGTATTAAACGGCATCAGAAAAAAAGGTCCCTTTAGTTCATATTTTATGGAAAATATAACTAAACTCCAGCACTTTTATTTTATATTTGGAAGAAATCATGTCATTAGCAGTCAACAAAATAAAAGACAAATGACATGTTACTTCAACACATAATTATATTGTCATTTAGATAAATTTTAATATTATTTTTGTGGACAAAAATGTGTCAAAACAATACTAATGTTTTAACTTTCTGTGTATTTTCTGATATAACCCTGATTTTCAATCATAACAAATAAAAAATGCTAATCTGATCATCTGACATTTCTGAAATATTAAATAGACTAAATTACATTTTTATTTTGAAGTTCAGAGGGAAATTTATAAGACCATAATGGAATAATTAATAAATATATATATATATATATATATATATATATATATATATATATATATATATATATATATATATATATATATATTCAACAACAACAACAAAAAAAATAATGTTGCATATGATAATACAGTGCAATTTATTTAGAACAAATCTAAATAATATCAAAAATCAGAATAAAATCAAAATCTGCAATGTTTATTTGCATTATTAGCACACATTGTTTGTCTCAAAGTAAACAAAATCTGTTTAAGGAAATTCACTGTAAAAACAACAACAACAACAACAACAACAACAACAACAACAACAACATTCATTCATTCATTCTTCTTTGGCTTCTTGCTGTGAGGCAGAAGTGCTAACCACTGAGACACCATACCACCGCTTACTTATATTTACATATAAATACAATATATATGTATATATGTATATATATATATATATATATATATATATATATATATATATATATATATATATATATATATATATATATATATATATATATATAAAAGTTACTTCACATATAATTATTTTCTACATAAAGAAACATAGTCATAAGATGAATATTAGATTAATTTCATTAGCATGTGCTCATTAAAACTTTCATCAGTCTAAATCTTCAAGTTTAATCACCCGATATCTATGCAACCGCTTCAGTTTAATAAAAGCAGCATGTGAGTTTCCATCAGCGGCTGCCAGTGTTGACCAGAGGTTATAATTCAGTAATTAGATTAAAGACACGGGATATGTGACCTATTAAAGGATAATCAGGAATAAATGGAGGATGTGTGAAATGTGACAGATCCCTCATTAGTGTGCGACTCCATTCAGACTAATCATTTCAGCACTCATTATTCCATTGAGCGACTTATAAGTGAGTGACATCTGAACTCCGACACACGCGACACACGTCATTAAGAACAAGACTGCCGCTTTATCATAACTTCTATCCGAATATTATACTAATTATTATTTTAAAGATATAACAGACACTGCAGAAATGTGGAGAAAGCTTTTATAAAGTTAAAAATCATCAAGTATGGAGAAGAAACGGTTGTTCAGATGCTTGCTGAAACATTTTAAGGAGTTTTAAGAGAACTTTAGAGAGCCCAATACCGAGCCCTGGAGAACTCCTGAGTCAAACTTTAAAGAACAAGAGCTTTATTCAGCTTGCTTACAAATTACATGACAGAACTTGTAGTCAGCCTTAGATTACACTTATATTGTGATGTAATCTGACCACTTTGGATTACTTTTAGATTACTTTGATGATAATGTTGCGTATATCAAAGCAGGATAGTCTTAACGAAGAAAAAATATCGTCAATCTTTATCCGCAGCAAAAGCCTCAACAGCTTGCTTTTAGAGAGCTATCGATGGACAGTTACTTGACATTGTTTTGAGCATGGCTGGTCTCGCATCATCAATCACGAACCAACCAATCAGACATATCATTCATTCATTCATTCATGTTCTTGTCGGGTTAGTCCCTTTATTAATGCGGGGTCGCCACAGTGGAATGAACCGCCAACTTATCCAGCAAGTTTTACGCAGCAGATGCCCTTCCAGCCGCAACCTATCTCTGGGAAACATCCACACACACATTCACACACACACTCATACACTACAGACAATTTAGCCTACCCAATTCACCTGTACCGCATGTATTTGGACTGTGGGGGAAACCCGGAGGAAACCCACGCGAACGCAGGGAGAACATGCAAACTCCACACAGAAACGCCAACTGAGCCGAGATTAGAACCAGCGACCTTCTTGCTGTGAGGCGACAGCACTACCTACTGCGCCACGCCCAATCAGACGTATCCTAATGCATATTTAGTCAGCCTTCCAAACCTTTGTCATCCTCGTTTTTCCCAAACTCCACTCATTCCTAAATCCAATAGCAGGGGAGTTCTCGAGACCATCAGACTCCCTTCTCTCCCTCCTGTCTAAATGGGCTCATGGATCCTCAGAGCTCAGGGCTCTCTCCCGGGACAGCATGCCAAATACGCTTATACTTATTCAAGCATCAGCTAAGTGTGAACTCTCGAAACTCACACTAATGTTAGTGTTTTGGTGACCGTCACTTTAAATGCAAATGAGATTGTGGTCTTTTCAGAAGAGGGCGGAGCTACAAAAGCCTAACACTGTTCATCTGTGCTTCATCTAGAACTCCACATCTATAATGCTCTTAGTCTATGCTGACATCATCTCCAGCAGCTCAAACACTCTAATGGCTAATGGACAGACGGCTGCTTCTCACTCAGGGCTGCTGGACATGCTAATGAGATGGGCACTAGTGGGCGGGGCTTTCCCCCTCTGATGACATGTGTGTTTCTGCATCAAGTCTGATTAGAGCAAACACAGTTGATTTATGTTGAGCATCAGAGGCTGCTGGAGATACACACACACTGCTCACACACACACGGGTTTAAACCACTGTAAAAGTCATTTCTGCACAATAGGTGCCCTTTAAAAGCAATGAAAAGAATCAGAAAAAGTGAAATTACTGACGCAATTTTAGTAAAACTTCACAGACGGCACTTTTTGCAGCTCTTCACATGTTCATCAAGAAACTGTTCTCTCAAAACGCTTCCTCCATGCAAGAAATGACTCTGACGCTCAGTTTGTAAACTTGATTAGTTCCTGAAAGCTGTGAATGAGCAGTGTGATGATCTTATGCCGGATCACGGGCCGCTAATGACGCACGTCCACACTATAGCGGACAGTGTAGTGACCGGTTCACTGACCTAATCAGACACATCATTAACATTTAGATGGTCAAGACTGCTTGATTGTAGCTAACAGGTAATACTGTGCTAAAATCACGCAGGACAGCGGTATAAAGAGAGTCTCCACAGCACACACATGCACAGTTTCTAAACCCTCACACCAACTCTTCTTCTTCTTCTTCTTCGCAAGCTCTCGGTGTCAGCCTTGGTGAAGTGAGTACTTTATTTACTGTATTCTTATTTACTTGCTTTTCTTGTCTACGTTATTAGTCCAAACATCTAAATATTCTTAAATTCGGAAGCATTTTCTACACTGACAAAAAGTGTTGCATGCAGAACTGTTGCAAACAATTTATTTGTGTTGGATTTAAACAAACAAATTAAGTTTAATAATGTTCAACTTAATTTGTTTACATTCAACACCAATATAAATTGTTTACAACCACTTAACGTAAAAGAATTGAGTAAATCCAAGGAATCATCTTTGAATAATTTAAGCAAAATGTAGTTTTCAGCAATAATGAGTCAAAATGAAGAGTTTCTTATTAAAACAAGCTGAAGAATCTGCCAGTGGGCTGAGTGAAACGATGATCTCAAAGCGAAAACAAGATCATTCTGCGTCCCCCATTTCAGCTTATTGAGCTTGCTTTAAGAAAAACACTTCATCATTCATTATTAGGAAAAAACAGCCGATCTTACTAGGAAACATAACTATTATACGCTTTATCAGTTTAGATAAGTCCATACACTGCAAAAAATGCTTTTCTTGCTTAGATTTTTTGTCTTGTTTCTAGTATAAATATCTAAAATTTCTTATTTCAAGAAGCATATTCTAGATAAGCAAAACATACTGTCTTGTTTTAAAAAATAATATGCCAATATTAAGTGAGTTTTTCCTTAAAACAAGCAAAATAATCTGCCAATGGGGTCAGCAAATTAATCTTGTTTTTTCTTTTGACGTAAGATTATTTTGCTGACCCCATTGGCAGATTATTTTGCTTGTTTTAAGGAAAAACTCACTTAATATTGGCATATTATTTCTCAAAACAAGACAATATATTTTGCTTGTTTAGAAAATTCTTCTTGATTTAGGAGTTTTTAGATATTTGGACTAGAAACAAGGCAAAAATCTAAGAAAGAAGAGCATGTTTTGCAGTGTGTGAGTTCAGTGGTGTAGATTGCTGTGGCATCAAACCCGTCCCTGAACACAAACATCATCGGGAGATGAGCAAAGCGCACTAAAATGTACAAATGTGATCGTAAAAATTCATCCAAACTAGCCACTGTGTTGGAAATTCATTTCATTCATCTTATATTGAATTTATATACTCATTTGTTTTAATTATAAACGTCTGTTCTTTAATTCCTCCATGAGTGTGCTGTTTAAGTTAGACCAAGTGTGACCACTTTAACATCTGTTTATCACCAGACAAGAGCTGTAATGTAAATGTGATGTAATGCGTAATTATACAGCGCATTTATCACGTATGGGCATACACCCAAAGAGCTTCACAGTCATGAGGGGGTCTCTTCACACCACCAGCAGTGTGCAGCTCCACTTGGATGATGCTCCGGCAGCCACAGGACAACAGCAACAGTGCTGTAGGTGGAGTGGAGAGACAGTGATGGAGCCAACTTGGTGGGTTGGGATGATTAGGAGGCCATGATCGTAAGGATAGATGTACTTTGGCCAGGACACTGGGGTTACACCCCTACTCTTTACCAGAAGTGCCATGGGGTTATTAATAAGCACAAAGAGTCTGGAGCTCAGTGTCAGGCGCTTACTGACAGTATAGAGTCTCCTTCACTATACTGGGGCATTAGGACTCACACAGACCACAGGTTGAACGCCCCCTGCTGTCCTCGCTAACACCACTGCCAACAGCAGCCGAGTGTTCCCAAGTGGTCTCCCATCCACACACTGACCGGGCGCAGCCCTGCTTAGCTTCAGTGAGTAAGCGGTCTTGGGTTGCAGGGTGATGTGGCTGTGGATGTACATGGTGATTTAACAAGCTGCATGTTTGATTGGGAGGTAAGACTGAAATATAGATGGTCAAATATGAAGTATGAGCGCTGATGTAACTGTGATTCGACCCTGCGGACGGCGAGTGATCATCCTGGGACTTTGTGTCACAGTCCTGCCCCATGTGTTAAGAGTTGATGGCTCGACTGCCGGGCCCAGAGAGGAACCCCACTGACATCTGGGGAAAAAAGGAACTCAAGTGGCATCTGAACTCTCTGGTAAGAGACAAATTCTTTGTTAGACTTTGGGTAAGAATTTGTCTGCTTGACCACTGAAAGAGCCTCCTGCCACTACACCACTGAATCAAAACTGTATGAGCGTGCTCTGTGCACACAGCCGGTGTCTTTCAGCCATCGATAAACTTCCGGTGAATGTGATTATTATGCCCAGTAAAGTTTCCTTTTACAGCATCGATGTTGTACCTGAATTAAAACATATAGGGCTCTATTTTGACAGTCCATGTGCAAAACAGAAAACGCATTCAGGGCGTGTCATAATCCATATTTTCTCATTTAAGGACAGGAAAATCTGCTTTGCGCCGTGGCGCATGGGCTAAAAGGGTTGAGTTTATTTTCTTAATGAGTTATAGGTGTGTTTTGAGAATAAACCAATCAGAGTCTCATCTCCCATTCCCTTTAAGAGCCAGCTGCGTCGTGTTATAAGCGCATTTGCTATTTACAGGACGTAAAGTAAGTTCACTTTTGCTCTCGTGGATAGGGAAACCTTTACGCACAGACATCATTTAGCCTATAAATAATTAATTTTGTTTGTTAAGCGCAAATATTTGTTTCAAAACTATTTCTAAATTCAGCTCTAATTTCCAGCAAACAAATAAATGAACAATAATAACCAAGTGTGGTCAAAAACCTGAGTTATATCCTAAAACACATGCTGTGCCCCATATGGTCTAAAACCTGACAGGAGGACAAATCTAAGCTTGTTTTTAATAAAACAAATATAAATATGGATATAATAAATAATACTGCTAATAATAACATTATACAAAAGCAAATTGAATGAACTGAACAAGCCTCCCGAGATGAAGAAGGATTCAAGGCAGTGGTTTTTAAATTCATGTAGGCTAGAAAATAATATGTTTTGTAATATTTGAATTCTTTATATTTATATCCTATATAAATATCCTTATTATTTTAATTCTTTTTTCATATGTAAAGATATTTGCGTATTGCTCTACATCTTGTGTTAAGCAGTGTGTAAGCCAGGTGCACTCTGTGCCGGACTTTAGACCGGGTTTGTTCTGGTCTAAGGAAAAGACTATTACAGTTTCTCAAAATAGCAACGCGCCAAAACACACCTGCTCTTTTAGAGCAGAACGCCTATGGGCGCACATATGAGCGCAAATGCATTTGCTGTTTAAAGAGCGTGGCGCAACACTACAAAACGACTCTTGCGCCAAGCTGAAACTAGCAAACAAGTATTGCGCCGCGCCTTGCGCCACACTGCACCGGGTGTATGATAGGGCCCAATCAGTTAAATAGCCTTAAGCATTCATTTAGTTGTTTAAGCATAAAAGAAGATCAGAAGGGTTTAAACACGAGCAAACGAGTGCTGGAATTCTATTGAAGATGTGGTAAATGTCCATTTTGAAGACAGGGTGCAGAACATGTACAGTAATAGTGCTTCTTGTCTGGTCTGAGACTCGCTTTATATGGTTTATCAATCACAGTGAAGATTCTTCTTTTAACTTCTTAAGGCCCGAGCTGTTTTTTACATGCATTATTAATTTCTCTTTGCTATTTGGGTTTATTGGAACCTAATTAGAATATAAATCATCTTTTGATTTGATGTACTTTCAGAGAAAGATGATGTCCATATATGTGGACTCATGGTCTGAATTTACATCAAACACTTTTTCCCGAATTTTTAAATGCAAATTTAACTGAGAAATATTTTGTTGAACTTGCTTTGACTATCAGAGAGTAAAAACAACTTTTTTTCCCCCATTTTGGACAGTTTAAAATAGTGTTTGGGACATTTCATATGCTGCAGAACTTATGCAGGATGACACTGCATGTCTGTAACTAAATATAAAACATTTAAAGTATTTTAAATATCCGAGCTAAAATGTTCTGTCCACATATGTGGACACTCGGGACCAAGGAGGTTAAAGAAATCAGACCTTAAACGTGGCCATTTTATACAGGCATGACTCCAGAAGCACTTGGGCTGCTGCAAAATTGAAAGTCCGTGTGCACATTGGTGAGTCGGCATGCAAAAACCCACTTAATTTTGATACGTTATTCCAGAAAACATACAATATTTGTTCTACTAGTCTCGAAAATGCTTCTTGAATTAAGAATTGTTCGATTAATGGACTAAAAACAAGACACAAACGCTAAGTAAGGAAAGCTTGTTTTATAATGTACGTCTCTTCCTCCACAGTAATGTCTGGAGGTCTGCTGTCCGCGGCGGCTCTGCTGTGTCTGCTGTCCGTCTGCTCGGCCTGCTACATCTCAAACTGCCCCATCGGAGGAAAACGCTCCGTTCAGGACTGGCCCATTCGACAGGTGTGTGTGTGTGTGTGTGTGTTTAGTTTATTAAACCCACTTGTTGAATTCTGGAAACACTATTAAATCCTTCGGTTCAAAGGGGCAGTGCATCTAGTCACCAGGTCACCCCCCTGTGCACGGCCCTGCTCACCAATATGCCACTATTACAGCCTGAAGGGGTCAGTTTCAGAGAGCTGGAGAACATTATCTGTGCGCTAATCTCAGCTCAAACACACACACACACACACACACACACACACACTGCAGGCATCCGAGATGCATTTACAGCTTGTAGGAACGGTCATAATAGGTTTCCCTTACCATCTGCAGTGTATGCCGTGTGGCCCCGGGGACCGCGGACGCTGTTTCGGCCCCAGTATCTGCTGTGGTGAAGGCATCGGCTGCTTGGTCGGCTCTCCAGAAACCCTGCGCTGCCTGGAGGAGGATTTTCTCCCTTCTCCGTGTGAGATGTCTGGAAAGGCCTGCGGTTATGAGGGACGCTGCGCTGCTCCTGGAGTCTGCTGCGACTCGGGTTAGTTTCAGCTCAAATTCAATTGACTCCAGAACAAACCACTGTTATACAATGACTTGCCTAATTACCCTAACTTCACCCTAATTACCCTAGTGAAGCCTTTACATGTCACTTTAAGCTGAACACTAGTGTCTTGAAGAATATCTAGTCTAATATTATGTGCTGTCATCATGATGAAGAGGAAACACATCAGCTATTAGAGATGAGTTATTAACATTAAAACAGAAATTGGGGAAAAACATAAAAGAATTAAGATTTAATTACTGAAATAACATGTAATATTTATGTTAAGGTATTGTCTATGCAATAGTTTCCAGTGGAGCTGATTGTGTGTATGTGTGTGTGTGTGTGTGTGTGTGTGTGTGTGTGTGTGTGTGTGTGTGTCTCAGAGGGCTGCAGTGTGGACCAGTCGTGTGTGGACGGAGATGCTGACGCTGCAGCTGTCAATCAACCGGCCAACAGCCCAGATCTGCTGCTGAAGCTCCTGCACCTGTCAAGCCACGCCCACCCCTCTAGAATCCACCAATGAAACGCCAGAGCTGTGACATCATCTCAGGAGGAGCCGCCCACCAACCACACGACTCGCCACCCACTTTTGTAAACCAACTTTGTAAAGGCGCTAGATATTTGTAAGACTAGATGCTGGTAGTACTGTACTGATGATTAGCTTGACTGTACATTAGTGCAGATATTAAACTAAATTAAAGACCATTTCTGTGTGTGTGTGCTTTTCATAATGCCAATACATTTTACATGCAGATTTAACCACTTTTCATTCAACAAAGCCTCAAGCAGATTTTGCACATCTGTAATTATTGTCTGTGCACATACCTGGAATTTACTGCACCGATTGAAGGGTTGCCAGATCTGCAAAACAAAACTAGACCAGTCCGTCACTCAAAACTTTAATAACCAATCAAAACCAGCCTGAAACTTGAGGACCAATAAGAAAAACTCACAACTTTAATGATCAATCAAAACCAACAACCAATCAGAAACATTGAAAACAGAAATGACCAATCAAAATCGGCCTCAAATTCACCTACCAATCAAAACACTCCCCAAAATAACTGACCAATCAAAAACTACCTTAAACTCAACCACCAATCAGAAACACTCATAAAACAATCAGAAACAAGTCTGAAACTTGACGACCAGTCAGAAACACTTTAAAAAAAATTAACGACCAATCAAAACCAGCCTGAAATTTGACGACCAATCAGAAACACTCAAAACTTTAATGACTATTTAAAACAAGCCTGAAATTCGACGACCAATCAGAGACACTTAGAAAACAATAAGAAACTAGTCTGAAACTTGACGACCAGTCAGAAACACTCGAAACTTTAACGACCAATCAAAACAGCCTAAAATTTGACGACCAATCAGAAACACTCAAAACTTTAATGACAATTTAAAACAAGACTGAAACTCAACGACCAATCAGAAACACTAATAAAACAATCAGAAGCGAGCCTGAAACTTGACGACAATCAAAAACACTCGAAACTTTAACTACTAATCAAAACAATCCTAAAGATTGACGACCAATCAGAAACATTCAAAAAAGTAACGACCAATCAAAACCAGCCTAAAACCAGACGACCAATCAGAAACACTCGAAACTTTAATGACCAACCAAAACCAGCCTGAAACTTGACGACCAATCAGAAACACTCCAAACTTTAATGACCACTGCCAGAGAAGGGTCTGGCCGCAGACCAGGTGCAGATGCAAGCTGAGCTGCATGCAATGTTTTAATGCCACCACCAAACCCCGCCCCTCACAGTGACATCAGCAGCTCCACTGAGTGCATTGTGCATATGCGAGTCTGCAGTCAAGGCAAGGCCAGTTTATTTCTATAGCACATTTCAAACACGATGGTCACTGAGAGCGCTTCACATACACAAATATAAAAGAAAACAAATGAATAAAGAATAAAACAGGTTACATTTTGTTAAAACTGGTTTATTGAAAACATCAACCAGAAACACTCAATCATTCAGAGACAGTGTTTCCTTACAGCTCTGCATAATCTCCCATCCACTGTGTTTCAATACATCACAGGTTCTACATGGGAACACAAAACGGGCCACTTCCCACACACCAGTTCCGCACACAGCAGTCATGTGTGTTTCAGCTGTTTCTTTGCGAGCTGATGGACTCTATATGCCGTCTCAGTGTTTCCTCCCAGTCGTCTGAGCACTTCAGATCTGCGCAGCGCGTCTCCAGCTGATCCAGAACCTGCAGAGACTCGGGGAGCTCCAGGGTCAGACCTGCTCTCTGAACCGCCTGCTGGAACTTATGCGGAGATGCAGTCGCTATACAGCATCTGAACACACACACAAACACACACACTAAATCTAAATCTCGAACTATTGCAACTGTAGAATCACCACAACAAATCAGTTACTATAGTTGTTGTGTTACCATAGCAACTGTAGAATCACCACAACAGATCAATTACTGTAGTTGTTGTGTTACCATAGCAACTGTAGAATCGCCACAACCGATCAATTACTATAGTTGTTGTTACCATAGCAACTGTAGAATCACCACAATAGATCAATTACTATAGTTGTTGTGTTACCATAGCAACTGTAGAATCGCCACAACAGAACAATTACTGTAGTTGTTGCGTTACCATAGCAACTGTAGAATCGCCACAACAGAACAATTACTGTAGTTGTTGCGTTACCATAGCGACTGTAGAATCACCACAACAGATAAATTACTGTAGTTGTTGCGTTACCATAGCAACTGTAGAAACACCACAATTTTTGTGTGCAGAATCACAAAAACAACTTATGTGTTGGTAATTGTGTGTGTGTGTGTGTGTGTGTGTGTGTGAGACCTGTTTTCTCCAGGCCTGACAGGACTCTGATAGTGTCTCCACACAGCGACAGCAGTGTGAGGACAGATGAGATAGTGATTGTCCTGCCAGCATCTCCTCATGGCCTCCCGTATCCCATCATCAGACACAGATCCAGACGACAACACTTCACTCAACTACAACAGCAGAGAGATGTAGTGTCATGCGCTGGGAGAAGCCACTGTGTTCTTTTTTCTTTTCTAATAAATGAGTTGCGCCTCAGAAGACGAACACTCAATGTGAGCATGCATTTTCAATATTTATGCACATCTTGGCATCTCAATCAAACAAGTTTAATGGGATAATCCAAAATGTGCAGAGAATAGTTGGATGTAAACACATAGACTGGCGTATTGTTGACCTGCTGATGAAGTGACGCAGGCAGGCTGAGTTTGTGTGTTTTCTGAAACTCCTCCATCAGGCTCTTCACCATCAGTCCATCTCCTCCTGACAGCAGCCAGAACACACGCTCCATGTTGTACGGGTCCTGAGAACACACACAGTTTAATACACACACACACACACACAGGAGAAGAACATAAGTAAACCTGAAGCGGCACCTGGATGTCGATGGCAGGAGCGAGTGTTTGAGTGACGGAGCTGGACATGGAGAAATCTCCACTCTGGACGGTGCGGTGGACGATATCGTTAGCATTCACCATGGCAACGAGCCGCAGAGGAACGCCCATCCGCTTCACAATAATCCCAGCTGAACAACAATCATGCAGACTAATGAGTGTAATGCATAATAAAAGGTATAATAACAGGTCAACCCATCTACTCACTAGTCAACTAGTCAACTCATCTACTCACTAGTCAACATTTCTACTCACTAGTCAACATATCTACTCACTAGTGAACAGGTCAACTCATCTACTCACTAGTCAACTCATCTACTCACTAGTCAACTCATCTACTCACTAGTCAACATATCTACTCACTAGTCAAAAGGTCAACTCATCTACTCACTAGTCAACTCATCTACTCACTAGTCAATAGGTCAACTCATCTACTCACTAGTCAACTCATCAACTCACTAGTCAACATATCTACTCACTAGTCAACAGATCAACTCATCTACTCACTAGTCAACTCATCTACTCACTAGTCAACTCATCAACTCACTAGTCAACATATCTACTCACTAGTCAACTCATCTACTCACTAGTCAACAGGTCAACTCATCTACTCACTAGTAAACAGGTCAACTCATCTACTCACTAGTCAACTCATCAACTCACTAGTCAACATATCTACTCAGTAGTCAACATATCTACTCACTAGTCAACTCATTTACTCACTAGTCAACAGGTCAACTCATCTACTCACTAGTCAACTCATCAACTCACTAGTAAACAGGTCAACTCATCTACTCACTAGTCAACTCATCAACTCACTAGTCAACATATCTACTCACTAGTCAACAGGTCAACTCATCTACTTACTAGTCAACAGGTCAACTCATCAACTCACTAGTAAACAGGTCAACTCATCTACTAACTAGTCAACTTATCTACTCACTAGTAAACAGGTCAACTCATCTACTCACTAGTCAACTTATCTACTCACTAGTCAGCAGGTCAACTCATCTACTCACTAGTCAACTTATCTACTCACTAGTCAACAGGTCAACTCATCTGCTCACTAGTCAGCTTATCTAATCACTAGTCACCATCCACTCACTAGTCAGCAGGCTATTATTAAACACATACCACATCATAAATAAATCCTCATTAATTAATATAGAGTGGCCCGGTGTGTGTGTGTGCTGCACCTGTGATGTTCCCCGCTCCCCCAGTAGGCACCAGCACCTCCAGCACAGGAAGTGTGTCTCCTTCAGGAAGGGATGGGGTGAGCTGCAGGTACGCGAACAGGAAGTGAGCCGTCTGAACCATGATCCTGGACCAGTTCACGGAGTTCAGACTCATCAGACGGTGCCGCTCAACCAAATCTCCATCCGCAAACAGCTTCCTCAGAGGAACGTCAATGTCATCAGACGTGCCGTCGGCTGCGGTACATAAAAACAAACCCTACAGAGCACTTCAAATGTGTCATCACTGGATTATTTAAAAAACCCATCGCTTGCAAACCTGGGGAACCATCATTATGTTTAAAATGGTTGTGTAGTTTACACGATTATGCATGGTTTAACTCCTCCCCTTCTGTCTGACTTTATTCACTTTAAATCTGTAGAACCAGAATAACAAGCGGTGTCGTTAGAGCTGGCTGCATTATTCTACTTAGGAAAACTGCTTTTGGTCGAGCTCGTTTATCTTTTGTCAAGATCACCAGCGATCCAGCTCCAGATCTCTGGAGAAGACTCACTTTGACCTGAACTACACATCTGTCCCTCAACCGGACTACATATCCCATCATGCACCTCAGACACACCAGTTCCTG
This sequence comes from Danio rerio, assembly GCF_052040795.2. NCBI lineage: Eukaryota > Metazoa > Chordata > Actinopteri > Cypriniformes > Danionidae > Danio > Danio rerio. Next base: position 79,824,478 of record NC_141025.1, read on the forward strand.
ATCACCACTGATTGCAAACTCACAGCTGAAGTACATCATCATCAGACTACCTGGACTGTATATCACAATTTCGGGTGACACGGTGGCTCAGTGGTGTCGCACTGTGACCTCACAGCAAGAAGGTCGCTGGTTTGAGTCTCGGCTGGGTCAGTTGGTGTTTCTGTGTGGAGTTTGCATGTTCTCCCCGTGTTGGTGTGGGTTTCCTCTAGGTGCTCCGGTTTCCCCCACAGTCCAAACACATGCGCTATAGGGGAACTGATCAACTACACTGGCCGTAGTGTATGAGTGTGTAAATGAGTGTGTATGGGTATTTCCCAGCACTGGGTTGTTGCTGGAAGGGCATCTGCTGTGTAAAACATATGCTGGAATACTTATCGGTTCATTCCGCTGTATTATCAGTTAATTCCCTGATAAATAAGAGACTAAAGAGACTAAGCCGAAGTAAAATGGATAAATGAATGAACACCACACTTTCACACACACATTGCTGAGTCTTGTATCCTGTAAGTGATCATTTTGAAGCGTTATCCTTGTCTTGCCTTACTGTGGTTTTGACTCTTGTTTTGTTTATGTTGTTTTGCCGCCTGTCCTGACCAACGACCCAACAGCACACAAGGGTTAAATAATATTAACACACTTAATGTGATCTTTTGATTTTACTGTGTATTAATAAGTGTTGGTATTAGCATGAATTATTATGTTAACAAATGGAATGTTACTGTACACCACTTCCAATCGAAGTATTGTTTTCTGCACCTGCAAACACATGGACATTTTCCGCTACGCTAGTGGTCATCTGTAGCTCCTGGATTTTAGTGATGCGTCCACGAGGAAACACCACCACGATGTCCACCTCACGCAAACCCAACACACTCCTGATGGCGGAGCTGCCAGTGTCACCAGACGTACCTGAGAATAAACACACCTGTGAATCTCCACCACAGCAGATCTGAGGCCACATATCAATACTGCAATGCTGAAATCTGCACTGATAAGTTTTCAGGTGACGTCACAGCATTATGGGAGTGCCCCCTGGTGGACAAAATACTATCATCAGTCTCCTGTTGACTGCAAAGTGATGGTCTGAGTGATGTTTCTCTTTATTGTTTAGACAAAAAGCCACATATTTATTGAGCAATATTAAGATTTAGCATTACTAACAGATGGAAGACACACCTGAGCTGTGCTTCAGCAGAATTCCCTAAGAGAAAGATCAGCCAGAAAGCAGAAATGTAAGTATTTGTGCTGAATGTTAGCATCATTGACCCATAATAATCTATATTCCTGTAACTATCAGTGTGTTTGTGTGCTTTTTATACAGTTTCTACTGTAATTTGCAGGTTAATTGCACTTAAAATATTAATTGAGAGTCAACGTCTAAATAGCTGAAGTGAATGAATGTATGGTGCAGCTCTGCTTCATACCGACGAGTATTGTGGCGCGCTGGCGATCTCTGCGCAGGAAGTACTGCAGGAAGTGAGCGGTGCAGGACATCGCCAGATCCTTAAACGCCAGCGTTTCTCCATGAAAGAGCTCCAGGATGGACAGCGAGTCCTTCAGCTGGACCAGTCTCACAGCGTCCGGCACCGAGAAGCTGGACAGAGCGCTGGACACCAGACCTGCAGAAGGCAAGAATAAAGGCTCGTTCACAACAAAGACAAAAAATATGAGTGACCCCCCATTCACACTGTCGTCATACTCATTTACCTTCAATGTAGTGATATTAAGAGCTCAAACTTAATGATCTAAGCACAAAGTCTAAAGCGGAAGGTGCAAAAGAAGCAAGGTTATGTCCGTCTGTTTTAAGGAGGGTAAAAATGGTCTGTGCACCAGGCGCATGGTCTAAAATGGTTGTGCTTAATCTCTTAGACCCAATCCTAATTCTATTTTTACCCCAAAATTAGTTTTGTTCCTTGCAGCACAATATTTGACTGAATATTCATTAGTTGTGACATGTTAGGTCTCCTATTCAATGCTATGAATAAGCAGTCATGGCAGACAGTGAGCATGTGAGATTGTGTGTGTGCATGTAAATGACATGGGCATATCTAATAGCTCATATAACACCTCTTTGCAAATCTGTTTGTAACCTTGAGATCACACAGAGGAATTAAGACTCTCAACTTTCACTTGATGCTATGATTACTACTGTGTTTGTGGGAAATGCATTTATTTTGAACAGAGATCAACACTGGCTGGAACTACCAGTGCATTAAACAGTTTTATAGCACACCTTACAGCCAATCAGAATCAAGAAAATCAACAGACCATGTAATAATGTAACACTCATATATATTTGTATTCGTGCCAACAAAAGAGAACAGAGCATATCTGCTTTACTTTTTGCATTTCCCCCTTGTGACCAGTAGGAGTCCTCAGTGTGTTTCTAGCACACCTAACCAGTGAATGCAGCTCGTGTAATCTATCTAATCAAACATGCAATTCAGCGATCGCATTCATTCATTTATTTTTGTTTTCGGCTTAGTCCCTTTATTAATCTGGGGTCGCCACAGTGGAATGAACCGCCAACTTATCCAGCACATGTTTTACGCAGTGGATGCCCTTCCAGCTGCAACAATCGCAATCAGTGTAGTGAAATACAAACAAACAGTAAAGAGATTTAGTTACTAATCTTGTGTAAATCACCACTTAATGGTGCTCAAACACAAAATGCTAATGTTTTTTGTGCGTTTCACCCTCCAGCTGATCTCTGGGAATCTTTTTCTGTTAGATTAATATTTTATATATTAAAATGTTGTGCACCAGTTTAATTCACGTCTTTAGACAGCTAATGTATTTATCGAAATCACAAAACTCCACATAGAAATGCCAGCTGACCCAGCCGGGACTCGAACCAGCGACCTTCTTGCTGAGAGGTGACAACGGTACCCACTGTGCCACTGTTTCACCCTGCGGACCAGTTTAACTCGCATCTTTAGCTGGAAAAGTCTTCATCGTGACATGTAGTTATTGTAGGGAACTGCGTTATAAACTGGCCGACCAATCAGCTGTGCCTTAAGGAGCTGAACTTACAGTAAAGCACCACTTGATGGCGCTCAAACACAAACGCTTGCTTCGGGATGAATGTTTTATGTGAAACCACAATTTTTTTGTACCAATTTATTTAGCATCTTTACATGGAAACACAGCGAAAGTCTTTATCGTAACAGTCATGATTATCGTCAATCTCCAAGTTAAAAACTGGCCGACCAATCAGACATGGTTTAAGCAGTTGAAGTTACACTTAAACTCCATTTGATGGCGCTCAAATACTAAACAATTTAGTGCACCAGTTTAATTCACATCTTTAAATGGAAACACGGCTAAAGGCTTTATTGTAACATGTATAGTTATTGCATAGAACTGCGTTAAAAACTGGCCGACCAATCAGATGTGCTTAAGAAGCTGAAGTTACAGTAAAACACCAGTTGGTGGCGCTCAAAACACTCGTTATGTGTGGTGTTTTCCTCACCCTCCAGTTGTTCTCTGGGGATCTCCTGCTCTGGGATGAAGAGTTCACACACTTCGCACAGCAGCTGCCGATACGACAGACGCCTCCAGCTACGCAGCGTTTCAGCGGAGAGCGACGGCAGATTCTCCGGCATGAACATTCCTCCGTCTGCGGCGTATCCGGAGAACAGAACATCTCTGAAGCTGCAGCCTTGAACGCCGGCACGGGTGCTGCAATAGCGCATCCTACAGGAACAACACTGCATTACACCCCTTTTGTATATTTTAGTAATGTTTAATAAACATGACTGCTTGGACATAACCTGTAAAAAAATGTTTAGTATTTTTCTTTATAATTTAGAACATTTCTTAGTATTTTTTTAGAAAACTACATTGATCCTGGTCCATATTCACTAACTTGATTATATTTTGTTCTGTTTATAATCTCAAGTTAACAAACCATTCAATGACTTCTAAAGTGAAAATAAAAGGTCTGTTGTGCAACAAAAATAAACCTGTCTCGTCTGCATCTGCTGTTTTACAGGTTAAAGATGAAGCTAAAGCAGCTTTTACTCCTCTACATTCATATTAATGTATGATTTATGCACTGGTGCATGTGTGATTTTAAAAGTAAGCAATGTTTTTCATGCTACAGATATTCTGTTGTATGATTTATTAGATGTTGTACAGTCTGTCATACTATAAAACATCAGATTTATTAACATTACCTGCTGTCTGCTGGTCTTCTCAATCACCAATGAATCTGATGAACTTTGCCTCAGTGTAGTTCACACCAACACAGGCGGGACTTAGTGAACCGGACGCAGTTAAAGAGAATAAAAATCCTTCTATTTATACTCTTCGCTGTGTATTTCCATAAATCTTTGCTGTCGTTTATCAGAAATCGATTAAAGTACAACACAAACCTCTGCAGAAACAAAACCGACTCATGCGACAGTCATGTGATGTGCGTTACTTTTCGCAGCGCTATTGTGAAGAGCCAATCACATCTGTCTGATTAGTTAAATATTTTTACGCAAAATAAGAATCGTTCTTCATTAAAAACAAACCCTAATACAGTTACAATACAAAAAGTATAAAATCTTATTTATAATTTTAAAAAATAACACAATTTTATAGGCCTACAAGAGAATATTTACGGTGAGTGTCGAGTAAAACGTAGATGAGGCAAAATAACACCGAAGCTCGATAGTAGCCTGAGATCAAGTGTTGATAACAATATTATTAATTTCTTTGAGACAATGACATTTTTATGGTAGCTCATGTTTCTGCAATACAGGATCATAAGAGATGTATATATCTTATATTTTCCCGCAATGTTTTGATTGTCTTCGGGATATAAACATATGCTGTGTTTAACTTGCAATTAGACAAACGTTTCCAAACCTTGGATACAAGTAATTTAATTATTATCTTATACAACTGTAATACAATTATTGAAAGTATATGAGTGTGTAAAGATAAAATTAACAGTGTCAATGCAGTGACAATACCAACAAAAGCACATTAATCTTCCTTCAGCTGAGTCTCTTTATTAATCAGGGGTTGCCACAGTGGAGTGAACCGCCAACTATTCCAGCATGTGTTTTACACAGCGGATTCCCTTCCAGCTGCAACCCAGTACTGGGAAACACCCATACACACTCAATCACACACACACACACACACTCGTACACTACGGCCAGTTTACAGCGTATCTGGAGGGTCTTTAAATGACTTAAATCTTAAAATCTAAATTTTAGGCCTTAAAAAGTGTTTACTGAAATATTGTGTTGGATTATTGTGTTGGTCTTAAATCTTTTTTTAAACAGGTCTTAATTTTTCTTTGTTCATGTATTGCTACTAAATCTGACCAAAACCCATACAATCACCCACAATCCTCTCAATAAAACATTAAACCTTTTATTTAAATTAATGCAATATTTTATTTAATTTACTTTTAAGATAAATGCTGGAATAGTTGGTGGTTCATCCTGCAGTGGCGGTCCCTGATAAATAAAGGGACTAAACTGAAGGAATATGAATTAATGAATCTTGCAAAACTATTGACAAAATATTACAGTATATACTGCCATACTGCATAATAAATTGGTTATTAGAAACGAGCTATTAAAACTATTATGTGTTGAAAAAACATCTTCTCATAAATAAACAGCACTTGGGAATTATTTAAAACAAAATAAATAATTAAAATTAATATATGTGAGAGTCGTGAGAAAGCGGAAACGTCCTGATTTGTGTGCAACCTTTGGACATTTATTCCAGACTGGCGCATTTTCTCAGTGGCATAATCATAATCTGATCTGTCTTTATATAACGGTGTATTGTGCATTGATAGGTTTAAAGTCTGACGTAACAAACCCTCAAGGAGAAGAAAACCGCCTGTAGGAGCAAAACGCTGCATTTCTGCAAGATCTCCTGAAGCTGAACACACACACCACAGGTAAGAGTTCAGATTTAAAGACGCAGTACACCTAATAATCAAAATATCTGTCATCATTCAGTCTTGCTTTCAAGAGTTTGTTTCTTCTGTTGAACACTAATGAGGATATACAGAGGAATGCTGCATATATATATATATGCACACACACACTAAAAATATCTGCTAATTACAATTTCCAGTATTTTGCAAGTGTTTTACATTCATTTGTGGCTGTGAACTGCATTATGGAAAGTTGATCTCTGCTCTGTCGACTTTTGATGCTGAAAAAAAGAGACTTTTATTATGTAAGAAATCATGTTAGCAGAGTAAAGTCTGAGTAATAATGTGTTGTGTTTACCTTTGATTAATCAGGCTGATGGCGTTCACTGGGAAATATCAGCTGGAGTCTCACGAGAACTTTGAGGCGTTCATGAAGGCAGTCGGTGAGAGAAAAACACATCACTAATGCTTTTCTTGTCTTGTTTCTAGTCCAGCTAGCTAAACAATCTTAAATCAAGACGCATTTTCTAGACAAGCACAAAATATTGTCTTGTTTTAAGAAATAATGAGTCAAAATAAACTTAGTTTTTTATTAAAACGAGCAAAATAATCTGACAAGGAGGTGAGAAAAACTAGATGATTTCACTTACACCATTGTCAGATTATTTTGCTTGTTTTAATGATAAACTCTCTTTATTTTGACTCATAATTTCTGAAAACAACACATTATTTCTTACTTCTTTCTCTAAAAATGCTTCTTGATGTGAGAATATTAGATATTTGGACTAGAAAGCAGGAAGTTCTCATCGGTATATGAGCATGCAGGCGATTTTCACAGCTTGGGTTTTCTCCAGGTGTGCCGGATGATGAGGTCGAGAAAGGCAAAGACATTAAGAGCATCTCTGAGATCCATCAGGACGGAAAAGACTTCAAGGTGACGGTGACGGCCGGAACTAAAGTCATTCTGTACTCCTTCACTGTAGGCGAGGAGTGTGAGCTGGAGACGTTCACTGGAGACAGAGCTAAAGTCAGTCAGAGTGTAGTCTGATCATCAACTATATTACTGTAGAACAACAACAGTTTAAACCCCCATTACATTTACTGTAAAAAACAAACCCTGGTAGCTGTGGTTGCCAGTTTTTCACCATGAAAAATACAGTACAAACCATACAAATCATTTCAAAGTTACACTATACATTTTTTACAGTGAGGTTTTGTGGAATTGATCAATGTGTCTGTCTGTGTGTGTGTGTGTGTGTGTGTGTTTTAGACTGTGGTTCAAATGGATGGTAATAAGCTGACAGCGTTTGTGAAGGGGATTGAGTCTGTGACGGAGCTGGACGGAGACACTATCAGTAACGTAAGTCAACATCTTCATCATCATCTGTTTATGGCAGACCAAATTAACCTAAAAAGCACCCTCTTCATAATAGCTTTTTTATTAGTAAGAATGTTATTAGAGCTAATAGAGCTACTAAGAATGGTATTAGAGCGCTATATAATTATTATCTTTTACCAGAAAGAATGCAGAGAGATCTGTTATTGTGTTATTACAAGAATGGTATTAGAGAGCTCAATAATTGAATTTCTACTAGTTAAAAATGGTATTAGAGAGCTCTATAATTGACTTTTACAAGTAAGAATAGTATTGGAGACCTTTATCATTTAATTTTTACCAGTAATAATGGTATTAGAGCTTTATAATTGATTTTTACTAGTTACAATGGTATTAGAGAGCTCTATAATTGAATTTTACTGGTAAGAATGGTATGAGATAGCTCAATAATTGAATTTCTACTAGTTAGAATGGTATTAGAGAGCTCTATAAATAAACTTCTACTGGTTAGAATGGTATCATTGAATTTCTACTAGGTGGACTGGTATTAGAGAGCTCAATAATTGAATTTCTACTATGGTATTAAAGCTCAATAATACAATTTTTTATTTTTAGGAATGTATTAGATAGCTCTATAATTGATTTTTTACTGGTAAGAATGGTATTGGAGAGCTCTATAATTGAATTTCTACTATTAGGAATGGTATTAGAGAGCTCAGTAATTGAATATTTACTATTAGGACTGGTATTATAGAGCTCTCCCATTTAATAAAAATATATATCTTTAATGTAGGTTTTTACTAGTAAAATCTAATTGTAGAGCTCTCCAACTGGAATTGTTAATAGTGAGAATTTAATTAAAGAGCTCCCTAAATGCTTTACCTAGTATAAATCCATTAGATCTGTAATTCTAATCAAATCAATGGAGGTCAACGGCGACATTACCAGTGAAAATGTAGTTATAGCGCTTTCTATTTGTGTTAGTTACTACTAGTATGGATTTCATAATAGGGCTCTCTAAACATAATTGTTAGTATGAAGAACTGAATTCCAGAGCTCTCTAATAGTAACTATTAATAGTAAGAAATTAATTAAGAGAGCTTTTAACCAATTTTACTGAAAGCTGTGGACAGGTTTAAACATGTCAAACTTGACCATGTCTGAATTTGGGGTGTGTGATTAGTAACTCTGTGTACAGTTTAACCTAATTAACGTATCCGGTTTCAGACTCTCAGCTTTAATGGTATCGTCTACAAGAGGATCAGCAGACGCATCTCATGATCATCATCATCATCTTCATCTGTGTGTTTGTAAAGGTGATTCTCCTACAATCAATCACAACACATCAGCATCTGCAGAAATGCATTTATTGCGTGAATGATCGCATGTTTCTGAGTTTGTTCATGTGTGTGTGTGTGTGTGTGTGTGTGTGAGTGTGTTCATGCTTTGATCTGCACTTGTTCTCCAGCGACGCTCATGGGTTTGCTGGTGAGGGCAGCTTCACGCATGCTGTGATAAACATGTTCGTTCTGCTTGAACATGCGCAGCTCCATCTCTGTCTGCCTCCGCATCGCCTGAAAACACACACACACACCAGCATCACACACACTCTTCTATATTCTTCTGCTATTGATGGGATCATGAACATGATTGATAGACTGTTTAGTTGCTTCATGGTGAGACAGCAAAGGTTAAATCAGTTTTTCATGCACTCTATACTGTATTTCAGACTAGCGGAGAATGCTGATTAGACCTGGATGTGTTTGTTGTTAAATGTTTGCATCTGTAGAGTTCAATGACAATAAATATCTTCAGTTTGAAACATTGTGAGTCAGAAATCTACACTTCAGCAGCACAAACACACAACTTTATCCATTACATTATGATGCTGTGTATTGTTTGTTGGCGTGTATAATGGTGTGATTGTGAGTATTGTTGTGTGATGTGTTTATTATGGTGTGCAATATTGTGTGATGGTGTGGATTATGATTTGATGTGTGTGTATAATGTTGTGTATTGTGCTGTGATTGTGTGATGCTGTGTATTTTAGTGTCTGTTGATGTCTGATGGTGTTTATTAGTGTGATGGTGTGTATTAGTGTGATGTTGAGTACAATAGCGTGTGTTGATGTGTGATGGTGTGTAATGTTATATGATGGTGTGTATTATAGTGTGATGTTGAGTATAATAGTGTGTATTAATGTGTGATAGTGTGTATTGGTTTTTGATGGTGTGTATTATAGAGTAATGGTGTGTGTTATAGTGTGATGTTAAGTATAATAGTGAGTATTAATGTGTGATGGTGTATGTTTTAGTGTGATGGTAGTGTGTATTGATATGTGCAATAGTGTGTGTTGTTATATGATGGTGTGTATTAAAGTGTGATGGTATGTCTAATAGTGTGTATTGATGTGTACAATAGTGTGTGTTGTTATACAATGGTGTGCAGCAGCAGGTGTTGTACCTCCAGATCTCTGCTGATGGGGTGATGGTGTGTATCGATGTGTGATGGTGTATGTTATAGTGTGTATTGGTATTTGATGGTGTGCCGCAGCAGGTGTTGTACTTCCGAGTCTCTGCTGATGGTTTGTATTATAGCATGATGGCGTGTGTATTATAGTGTGATTGTGTGTATTATAGTGTGATGGTGTGTATTAGAGTATGATAGTGTGTGTATTATAGTGTGATGGTGTGTATTATAGTGTGATGGTGTGTATTATAGTGTGATGGTGTGTATATTATAGTGTGATGGTGTGTATTATAGCATGATGGTGTGTATTATAGTGTGATGGTGTGTATTATAGTGTGATGGTGTGTATTATAGTGTGATGGTGTGTATTATAGCATGATGGTGTGTATTATAGTGTGATAGTGTGTGTATATTATAGCGTGATGGTGTGTATTATAGTGTGATGGTGTGTATTATAGTGTGATAGTGTGTGTATATTATAGCGTGATGGTGTGTATTATAGCGTGATGGTGTGTATTATAGCTTGATGGTGTGTATTATAGTGTGATGGTGTGTGTATATTATAGCGTGATGGTGTGTATTATAGCGTGATGGTGTGTATTATAGTGTGATGGTGTGTATTATAGCGTGATGGTGTGTATTATAGCGTGATGGTGTGTATTATAGTGTGATGGTGTGTATTATAGTGTGATGGTGTGTATTATAGTGTGATGGTGTGTATTATAGCATGATGGTGTGTATTATAGTGTGATAGTGTGTGTATATTATAGCTTGATGGTGTGTATTATAGTGTGATGGTGTGTATTATAGTGTGATGGTGTGTATTATAGCATGATGGTGTGTATTATAGTGTGATGGTGTGTATTATAGCATGATGGTGTGTATTATAGTGTGATGGTGTGTGTATATTATAGCGTGATGGTGTGTATTATAGCGTGATGGTGTGTATTATAGCTTGATGGTGTGTATTATAGTATGATGGTGTGTATTAGCATGATGGTGTGTATTATAGTGTGATGGTGTGTGTATATTATAGCGTGATGGTGTGTATTATAGCTTGATGGTGTGTGTATTATAGCAGGGGTTGTACCTCCAGGTCTCTGCTGATAGGGTGATGTGGGCCGTGTGTGATCATCAGGATGCCGTACGCTCTGCAGATCAGCCCATGAGCTGCCTCTATCAGTCCAGCATGCCAGTGTGTGACGCCCGCTCTCATGATGGCCATGCCCAGCTGAGCGTTATTGTAGTGATAAAGCTTCCTGGAAGAGCAGGAGGAGGACAGCAGGTTATATAAGAGCTCTACAGTCAGGCTGCGTCTGAAACACTCCAGTATGCACTACATTTGAGTTTACAGCACGACCATTAGAATAGTGTGCTCTAAATAGTGTGAATGTATTTCAGATGTTCTATCATGATCACATGACCTTCCTGCATCAGTGTCGCTTCACTCCTATTCATGAATTCTCTCAAAGTGCATTATGGGATAGCGTAGTCTCAATTAAATGCATACTTCAGAATCTACTACTACTACTGCTACAATATATTGCAAAATGATCATTATTGTGATCTTAATAATATATGCAATACATGTATCACGTATGTATATTAATTTTCATTTATTTTCTGCATTGGTTGTTTATTTAAATTTGACCAATCAGATAGAACTGTACTATCTTTAGCCCCGCCTCCCAAGTAGTTGCTTTCTATTGGCTGTAGTGGCCCAAAGCTGAACCCAGAGCTGAAAATGATCATTAATGGCAGGAAAATGACAACAGCCAATCAGAGTCAGGATATCTGCGGAGGTTTTCACTCATTTACAGTGATTTAGAGAGTACATTTTTGACCCTCAACACAGTTTTTTAGTCTGAATTAGAATTAATCATATCTAAAAAATAATTTTTACCTGTTTATTTTAATATGATTAATGAAAATAAATAAGTTAAGTTAATAAATATGTTAATAAAGCCAATGAAATGATCAGTTTTATATCAATGAAATATCACAATACTCACATGTATCCATCCACCATGCGCTGAGCGTATCCGGCCGCCTCCTGGAACTGCTGCAGGAAGGACAGAACCTCGCTGGCGGTGCTCAGGACACGCAGAACATGAACGTTAGTGTCGGCAAACACCGGATCCTGCTTCTCCAGACACTCACGGCAGATCCTGATCACCTGCATTAACCACATCAGAATAGCACAGAATTAGTCCTGTCAAATCGCGATTAACTGCTGGGTCCAAGCTGGGTCAGTTGGTGTTTCTGTGTGGAGTTTGCATGTTCTCCCTGTGTTGGCGTGGACTTCCTCCGGGTGCTCCGGTTTCCCCCACAGTCCAAACACATGCGCTATAAGGGAATTGATTAACTAGATTGGCCGTAGTGTATGAGTGTGTGTGAATGAGTGTGTATGGGTGTTTTCCAGTACTGGGTTGAAAATGTTTATTCATAATTAAGTGTACAATATATATGATACATATTATAAATACATTTAAACCTCTGAGGAATATCCACAAGATAAATGTAAACATCGCTGAAATTGTGTACTGCAGCTGCCAGATCCACACATCTGCAGATCCATCTTCAGTCTCACCTCATGGAAGTTTCCTTGAGCTCGAGCCGCTTCAATCTTCACCAGAGCCTGAAGACTGAAGTCAGTGAGCTGCTTGACCACATCAGCAGACGGCTGCAGAAAAACACAGTCAAGGAGAAGATGATTTAAAGGGGATCTATTATGCACAAAACACATTTATGGGGGTTTAATCCCAGTTGTGTGTCTGTCAGCAGTGTGTGAATATCTCCAGCCTCTACTGGTAAACATGTATTAAGTGTATTTGTTCTAATTAGACTTGCTAGAAACAGCCCCAGATCACTACACCGGCGAGCATGAGTGTAACACTGTTCTCTGCCACAGTGAGGCGCTGCGTACATCCACACACTTCACACACTGATCACAGATACACACTCAGCTGATCTAGAGTCATCAGAGCCTACAGAATGGATTATGGACCTGTTTTCCATCCTCGGTGGGTTTGACGGCGGTCATCAGCTCATCTTTGGTGCCGTTCACACAGTGTTCACACTTGCAGTCGAAGTAATACTGCTGTTGGAGGAGCCGCTGGCGGTCTGTGGAGACGCTCAGAAAGTCCACATAACTGACGGTCAGCTCCTGTCCAGCAGAGATCGGCTCCAGAGCCCGCAGCTCAATCCTGCACACACACACACACACACACACACACACGCACACACACAAGTACACATTAGCTCATGCATAGACATGAACATTCATTTATAGTACAGTACACACACAAGCGTATATACAAACATACACATTTCAAACACACATACACACACATGCAGCAGACATTCCCAGTTATCCAGAGGAGGTGAGACTTTTCCATCATCATCGTCATCAACACTCATTCTTTCATAACAGAGGGTATTTTTGCTTCATGTAACTCCACTCTTAACATAAAGGCCAATGAATGTTTTGCAGCACATGATAAAATCTCATCAGAAATCTCTCCTGATGTGAACCCTGAAGCGAACATGTGACTGACGACAGCACAGGGAGAGCTGAATTCCACACGAATGATGACTGAACAGAACAGAACGTCTTTTACTCCTCTTAAAGGAGCAGCTGACCGGCTGCATTGCCTGATCATAATGCACAATACTACCGAAAACTAGAATGCAAAATAAATCCATTTTCCTTTAGTTTAAAAATAAAAAATATACAAAAACAGTAAAACAATATTTGTTTTATAATAAAAATAATGCATGTTTAATTTTTGTCTCCTCCCACAAACAAAAAATTATAGTAATGTATATAACATAAAACATTTAATTTTAGAAATGGGTCATTTGTTTATATGGCTATAGTTATTCTGTTACCATAGCAACTGTAGTAGAATCACTACAACAAATCAATTATTATAGTTGTGTTACCATAGCAACTGTAGAATCACCACAGCTGATCAATTACTATAGTCGTTGTGTTACCATAGCAACTGTAGGATCACAACAACAGATTCCTCCAGGTTCGTTACTATAGGACGTTTCAAAGACATTACCGACTATGTTATTTACTATAACTGACTGTTGTATGTCTTGGTGAGTGACATGAAACAACATGAAAGTAAACGAGGTACTAAATTGTAATTAACAAAAATAATAAAATGTTTTTTTTAATTCTTACCCTCACCCTGAAAAAAGTAAGTTATATGTGTTTACTGTACATTAATAGTGTAGATCTAATGCTGTCAGTACAGTGGAGGTCAAAGGTCACACGTGTGTTTGTTGCACTGACTCACCTTCTGCTGGAGTGGAATGAAGCATCCAGAGCTGACTGACTGCAAGAGAGAAACACATATACCATAAGTCATGTATTGCCTAATGTTTTATAAATGAGCAATATTGGATAAGTTTCTTCAAACATTCATTAAAACTGCATATAAATGACTTTTCTATTTACTATAATAAATAGAATAAAAAATAAATACACATTACATTACATTACTATGTCTGTGCGATGTCTGAAAAGTAATTCAATTACTTAAGATATAAAAATTGCTTGGCTAAATACTACTTATATTCCTCATAAATTCATAAATAACTGTAAAATCACCACAATAGATTAGTTACTGTAGTTATTTTGTTACCATAGCAACTGTAGAATCACCACAACCGATTTAGGGGCTGATCTCACCAACGCTCATTTACGTTCCAAAAACGCGAGGTGCACCACACTGCCTATTGTGTTAACAAGAAAAAAAGGAGCGCAGGGTGTTTTTTAATGTCGCTAGCCAACGACTGGATCAGCTGGGTACTGTTCGATAGCGTTGCTGTTGATATTAATATAATTTTAATATTTAATAATATTGTGATATTCGTAATTTGTGAATCATACAGCTCTGGATTACCCAAAACAGCAACCACAAGTGTCTCCTCTATTTTCAAGTCTACGTTGTAGTCTTAACAACACAAACACTGCAGGAACCTCAACAAAAACCCCGCCTCTGCTTTCCTTTGATTGGAGAATGAAACGGAGCACACAGCGCGCAAGGGAAAAAACACGAGGCGCAACAGGTCGTTAATACGCAAGGCGCGTAGGGTGCATAAGTAGCGTGCAAAACGCTCACGTCCGTTAGTAAACCATTCAAAAGAGGCGCCTCTCAACGCTAAAAGCTCATTCAGTGTGATCGGCCCCTTATTCTGGCATTTACGATAAATTACTATGGTTATTTTTTCCTGTGAGCTCTCTGTCCTGTACTCACTCTCCGTGATTGAGGATGACGGTGCAGTTCGGCCAGCAGTCGTGATTGACCAGACAGAGGTTTGGAAACAGGCCGATGCCGACCGATTGCAGACCCCGCTGGTCACTCAGAGTGAAGCCGTTACAGCTGATCTGAGGACCACACAAACACATTAACATCTCCGTTCCACAGATCATATTTTGCAATATTTTGCTTAGTTTTATTTTGCAAAACTATAGTAAAATAAAAATGTCCACCATCTACATTTTTTGTGAATCTACAATGTGTTACTTAGGATTAGATTTGTACATTTCTGATGAAGAATCCACTAGAGGGCGCTATCTACATTTTTGCAAATCTGAAATATGGTATTTAGAGTATGTTTCACTATATGTTTCAGATGACAATACACTAGAGGGCGCTGTCTACATTTTACGAATCTGAAATATGTAATTTAGAGTGTTTCGTTGTATGTTTTAGATGACAGTACACTAGAGGGCGCTGTCTACATTTTACGAATCTGAAATATGTAATTTAGAGTGTTTCGTTGTATGTTTTAGATGACAGTACACTAGAGGGCGCTATCTACATTTTTGCAAATCTGAAATATGGTATTTAGAGTATGTTTCACTATATGTTTCAGATGACAATACACTAGAGGGCGCTGTCTACATTTTACGAATCTGAAATATGTTATTTAGAGTGTTTCGTTGTATGTTTTAGATGACAGTACACTAGAGGGCGCTGTCTACATTTTTGCAAATCTGAAATGTTGCTTAGGGTATGTTTTGTTGTGTTTCAGATAAATAATCCACTAGAGGGCACTGTCATGTTTTTTTGTAGTCTGACATCAGTTGCTCCTAATACATTTGGTACAATTCATGTGACGAATCCACTAGAGGGCGCTGTCTACATTTTTGTGAATCTGAAATAAGTTGCTCCTGGAACATTTTGTTGCACATTTCAGATGATGAATCCACTAGAGGGCGCTGTCTACATTTTTGTGAATCTAAAAAAGGTTACTTAGGGTACTTTGATGTATGTTCATATGACAAATCCACTAGTGGGCACTGTCCACATTTTGGCGAATCTGAAATAAGTTGCTCCAGGAACATTTTGTTGCACATTTCAGATGATGAATCCACTAGAGGGTGCTGTCTGCATTTTTGTATATCTGAAATATGTTTCTTAAGGTACATTTAGTTGTACTTTTCAGAAGACGAATGCACTAGAGGGTGCCGTCTAGATTTTTGGCAATCTAAAATATGTTATAAGAGTACATTTTGTTGTGCATTTCATGTGAAGAATCCACAAGAGGGGGCTGTCTACATTTTCTATCTTTTATTAATCGATGAGGTCCCTGTAAATATCATTAGTGTGAAAAGGAAAAGGAAGTGGTTGGTGTCATACTGCCCCTAGTGTTTATTTCACATAGAAACTGCTGTCAAACTGTGTGCTGAAGCACATTTTTGCAGTTTCACTAAAACATAAGGCTGAATTTCGACCGCATTTCCAAAAAGTCCATGTTGGATGTGTGCCTACCACACCGAAGAGATGCGACACATAATCCTCTCCCACTGCTTTGCTTTTCTTAGGCCAGTAGGTGTAGAAGGTTTTCACATCCGCTTTGAGCTCCTTCAGGTCCTCGGGGGTCATTCTGGAGAGATGATCCTCCAGCATATCTAGGGTGGTGAGCTGAGAGTCCGAGACTAGGCCGGTGTGTTTCTGAATGCGCCACAGGATACGAGCAACCAGACTGAAAACACAGCACATAATATATGAGAGAAATCATAGTAATGGAACAACCGAAACCATTCACACTTCCCAAAAACACACTGTAGATGAAGAGCATCTACACTCCCTGACAAAAGTGTTGCTGCTTATCCAAATTTTAGGAACAGCAATAATAACTTGCCTTCTAATCGATGATTTGGTGTCAGAAGTGTCTCTATGAAAGGTGAAGGCCTCTAGATTTTGCTGATTTGAGCTCAATAAATCTGATCATGTCTTGATGTTGACTAATTTGATGAGCACAGTGCGGTCTGACTCTGCTCAGACTAAAGTGTCATCACTGAACAGAAATAATGTCCAGTATAGAATATAAAGTCCTGCTGCAGTGGAGACAGAATGAAGATTGTGTCTGACTCCATCATGAGCTTGGAGGACTGCATCCATACATCTCTGACATGACTCACATCACTGATTAATAAAGTCATCTGGAATGAAGAAGAAAGCTTCAGCAGGATCCCAGAGTTCATCAAGAGTCTTTGTGTTCATCTTCAACACCTCCTCCTTCATCAGCTCAATAATGTTGATGTCTGGTGACTGGGCTGGCCAATCCTGGAGCAGCTTGACCTTCAGGAGCTTTGATGTGGAGGCTGGAGTATGAGCAGGAGCGCTATCCTGCTGGAGAATTGTCCCTCTGCTGTGGTTTGTAATGTAATGGGCAGCACAGATGTCTTGATACCTCAGGCTGTTGATGTTGCAGATCTCTCCATACTGAATGACCCCAAACCATGATGTCTCCTTCACCAAACTTGACTGATTTCACTGAGAATCTTAGTCTATGCTGGTTCCAGTAGGTCTTCTGCAGTATTGGTGATGATTGGGATGCAGATCAGCAGAAATCCTCCTTCTGACACTTTATGATCAATTAGAAGTCCAGTTATGATGTGTTGCTTGTGGAGATCCTCCACAAGACTTTAGTCAGGTGGTGTACAGTCGTGTTAGGGGCTGTTCACACAGAATGCATTCCTCCTTTCCAATGTGACACTTTTATTATGTAACGGATTATCTTACTTCCGTCGTGAGTCATTGTGGTTTGCTTACTTCATTCCTTGTCTAAGTATTTTCTGAGCGTTGCTTTGTTTTTCCATGTGAACTATGCATCGCTCGTGAACTGCTAGAATGTGTTCAGCAAAGCTGCACTGAGTCCTTCACCACTGTGACTCGACCCAATTCGTGATGGTATTATTACAAATAACATTTTAAAGCACCATGTAAACAATGTGGTGGTGCGGTCATAAAATAATCAAGACAACCAAACCACATCTGGTGCACTGAAAGGAGGATTTGTCATGGATCTTCTTGTGACATAATAGAATACCAGGCGTGATTATTTTCCTGGCTGGCAGATAAAAGTAGAGCATGATCGAAAACTCACCGTTCAGTCTGATAAGGAACATTTTGTTTTACGACCTGATTATCTGAAATGATCATTTGCTCTGGAAGTTCCCTAAAGCAGACGCGTGTCGAATTATTTAAAAATGCCAACTACAAAAATAAAAGTATTGTTGAAGTCAAAACACTTTATGTAAAGAATATTATGTGCATTATTCCTTAATAATTCCCCATCACAGAGGTCTTTACTGAGCTTCTCCTCTGGTGTCCACTGTTGAGATGGTGTATTTGTGTTTATAAGGTGTGTGTCCTCCTCAAACGTCTTCTGCGTGTAGCTCAAGTGTCCTCCACATCTCCTTGAGTGTCCTGCAATGATTTCTGACTGTTAAAGCTGTGAAATAACTCTAATCATTCAGCGGAGTGATATGGAGCTGTAATGTGCTCTAAACCTACCGGAACTACTTTAGCTTTGCCTTTATCTGACAATAACCAATCACCTTAGAGTGACAGCCAATCAGAATCCAGCATTCGGTAGCACTGCAGTATAAACAGGAATACACCACACCAAGTCAATGTCAAGTGAAAATAACTACATGTTAAAATAAATCAAAATTTTTTTGCCACATAAAGAGTCTAAAATGAAAACGTAAACTGAAAATGATGACAATCGGAGGAAACTAATAATACAGGCACTATAAATAAACTAATAACCGTAAACTACGGAATAATATTATGGAGCTGTAACGTGTTCTAAACCTGCCGGAACTACTTTAGCTGTGCGTTTGTCTGAAAACAACCTAACAAACACCTTACGATGATATTTAGCCAATCAGAATCAAGCATTCAGCAGCTCTGTATTCTAATTATAGTAGCTGATGATGCATCTGGCCACCGGGGGCGCTAATAACAAGGATTTTATTGAATTCTCTTTATTTTGCAGCATCATTCAGTCAGTATAAGGACGTCAGGGTCTCAGGACTCACCGCACATTCTCGTTGGGAGCCTTTCCGATGTTTCTGATGGCGGAACATTCCTTCCTGTGTTCGTCCCAGGCGGCGCGTTGACACGTGCGGTCGCAGTAATGCGCAAACTTACACTGAGCGCAGCGGTGAGGGTTTACCTGCCGGCGGAAACAGCTGTGACACACCTGTAGAGAGAGACTGACACACACACAGATACGCGCACACACACACACACAAACACATGCACACAAAAACAGACAGACACACACGCGCGCATACACAAACAAACAAACAAACACATGCACACACACAAATATGCATACACACAAAAACAAACAGACGCACACATGAACGTATGCATGTGCACACACAAACAAAAAAACACAAACATGCACACACATACAAAACACACACAAACAAGCAGATGTATACACAAACAAAAAGACGCACACACACACAAAAACCACACAGCAACACACAAAAACACACACACACAGCACAACACAACAAACACACACACACACACAGAAAAACCACACAGCAACACACAAAAACACACACACACAGCACAACACAACAAACACACACACACACACAGAAAAACCACACAGCAACACACAAAAACACACACACACACACACACACACACAAAAACCACACAGCAACACACAAATACACACATGCACACAGACGCACACACACAAAAACACACAGCAACACACAAAAACAAGCAAAAACACACACACATTCACACAAACGCACACACACAAAAAAATACACAGCAACACACAAAAACACAGATGCACACACACACACACACATGCACACAGACACACACACACAAAAAATACACAGCAACACACAAAAACAGACACACACACACACAAAAAACACACAGCAACACACAAAAACAAGGAAAAACAAACACACACACGTCCACAGACGCACACGCACACACACACAAAAAACACACAGCAACACACAAAAACAAGCAAAAACAAACACACACACGTCCACACACGCACACACACACACAAAACACACAGCAACACACAAAAACAAGCAAAAACAAACACACACATGTCCACACACGCACACACACACACACAAAACACACAGCAACACACAAAAACGAGCAAAAACACACACACATGTCCACAGACACACACACACACAAAAAACACACAGCAACACACAAAAACAAGCAAAAACACACACACACGTCCACAGACGCACACACACACACACACAAAAAACACACAGCAACACACAAAAACAAGCAAAAACACACACACACATGTCCACAGACGCACACACACACACACACACACACACACAAAAATACACAGCAACACACAAAAACAAACAAAAACACACACACACACATCCAAAAATCAGACCTGCCCAGGTGAATAATGCAGTCATACTCAGAGAGAGCGAGGTCGTCAGACCAACTCAAATATTTCAGTTTTTACTATAAGACTTGTGTTGTCCTGTTTATGACAACAACATTACGACTATGGGTCAAAACTGAGCCTCTGAATACATTTAATCTCAATCCTCAAACCTGCTCAGCATGAAGAAACACACACACACATACACACACATTCTCAGTGAATGTGTGTGTGCAGTATTTCAGCAGTGTTCACTCAGTGGACAACACTCATCTCTCACTATAGTAAACAGTGTTTATCATGATAACCGCTCCTGCAGAAGTGGAGAGAGTGTTTTTAGAAGAAGTCACCACACTTCAAGATACTCACAGCTTGTTCAGTAGTTTTTCTCTGCTGTTAAAGTGCTGCCTGGGTCATTTTTGACCCATAAATCAACAGGAGCGTTAAACACAGTCCTCTGGTGTCACTTTACCAGTAACGCTTCATGTGACTTACATAACTGTCTATATTAGGATACTGACGATGTCACTGAATCTGCACCTACAGTAGCACATCCAGATTAACCATACAGCTGGGTTTATAAAATAACCAATAATACACACTGTAAGTGTCACGATCACTGATTTTTCTCTTATGCCAAAAATCATTAGATTCCACACTGAGAACAATGCAATTCCTACTCAGAGTTTGTGTCTTGTTTATAGTCCATTCTTACATCAAGAAGCATTTTCTAGACAAGTTAATCTAGCGACAGATGCTAGAGGCCGTGGTCTTTAGCCTCCTTGTTAGAGCAACTGACTCCCATACGGAAGGTCGCAGGTTCGATCCCAGCTCGGAGCAGGTTGGGTGGTGTAGGACCGGCAGGGTTCCATTGGTGCCATGACTCATATGGGAGTGAGGTTTAGGGGGGTGAGTGTAATTGAGGCCAGTCAGTAAGTGCTGTGCAGGTAAACCTCACTCTTCTGACCTCTTAAGGTGCTCTAGCAACAGACACTAGAGGTCATGGTCTTTAGCGTCCTTGTTAGAGCAACCAACTCCCATACGGAAGGTTGCAGGTTCAATCCCAGCTCTACATAAAGTTACATAAAACGCAGAATAATCTGACAATGGTGGAAGAGAAATGAATTTGTTTTGACATAAGATTATCAGCTTTGCACAAGAACTTTACATTTTTAAAGAACTTAAACTTTAAATTATTTTGCTTACACTATCTCTAAAGAGAAAATGAGGAGAATCAGTAAATTGCGAATAACATACTGCCATTGTCTAAACAATATATATAAGAAACTGTAATCTGATTACGAGTCGTTAAAAAAGTAGTTTACTCTAATTAAATACACTGTGAAAATATATCTGTAAACTAGTATTTTTGGGTATTTTAAGACCCTGCAAACACCCTGATGTGTAAAGAATTAAGAGGGGTCCAATGCTTTTTAATGCGCTCACCTAACCCCACCCCTAACCCTACCCGTCACAGTGACATCACTCAGTCCATTGAGTCCATTGAATGTGTCTGACATTGCATCGCCCAGCCCAATCTCAGCTTGCATCATAAAGGCTCCATCCAGATACTATTGAAAGAATTACCCAAACGTCCATCGTGGCGGAGTATCTGTCTGAAGTAAATACAGCATTTATGGTTTATAGTAAATCAAACTGAACCAGTTAAAAAGCAAACTTGTTTATTTTGCCCCATTTATAAAGAATTACAGTAATAAAAAATATGAAATATCGGCGCTGGCTTTCATCAGATCATTTTAATCCGATGCAAATATAATAATAGTTAAAGATGCTAGCCATAATTTTTGGAAATTAGAAGCATGGATTTTATTGATATCATTAGTGATTTATGGTCAGGCAAAGTTCTGAAGCTTTATAAAGGTAAACCCTATTCAGAGTCTTTATTACTAAGCACCAATTTAGGAAGTATTGCAAAATAATTTTTGTAAATTTTGGCAGCCTGTTTGAACTTTGAAAATCAAATTAGGTGATTAATTAGTTTTGTATAATTGTAGGCGTTTACTTTAATAAAATAGAATAAATAAATAAATAAATAAATAAATAAATATATATATATATATATATATATATATATATATCTCAAATGTTAAAAAATGTGAGAATAATAATTTGTAAATTAATAATAATAATAATAATAGGGCGTCACAGTGGCGCAGTGAGTAGCACGATCACCTCACAGCAAGAGGGTCGCTGGTTTGAGTCTCGGCTGGGTCAGTTGGTGTATGAGTGTGTGTGTGAATGCAAGAGTGTATGGGTGTTTCCCAGCAATGGGTTGCGGCTGGAAGGGCATCCCCTGCGTAAGACATTTGCTGGATAAGTTGGCGGTTCATTCTACTGTGGTGACCCCTAATAAAAAGAGACTAAGCCAAAAATCGAGTGAATGAATGATTAATAATAATAACTATAACAAAAAAATAAATATATATCTACTTTTATGAGGCGATAAAATGAGTGGTGCCCTTGGGTTTGCTATAGCACACCAGCCCAGCCCACTGGAAGACTATTTTGCATAATTTAAGAGAAAAACTCACTTACAACGGCTGCAAAAAAATTCCACACGACTCATTCATGTTGTCCCAGAAATCCATCATCAAGCTAACGCAACTAATTTGAGCAGATTGAACATAAAACCAAACAAACCTGCAGAATTGCATTGTTTCAGCTCATTTTAAATAAGTAGTTTAAACACAAAGCAAAATCATATATTTGAGTGAAGCTGAACTCTTACCTGTCCAACACAACAGCGGCGAAACTGGCCTCAGCGAACACCACCTCTCCAGCCGACAGGTCTCTGGTACCCCGCAGACCCCGGCCCTTCAGCCCGGCCCCGAACACCTCCACGGGGTCCGTCTTCTCCACGGTCATGCTGGATTTGCGGCTGGAGCAGAACTGAGCAGATCCAGAGCTGAAACTAACATCAAGAGCCTAAAAATAGAGCAGAGTTTGAGGAGTATTTCTGTCTGTCAGCTGCGTGTGCTCATCACCCAGATCACCAACACACACTGACAGACAGAAGCACACTAACGAAAATCCTCCTGTCTGTCTGTTTAAACTTTATTAATCCCAGAGGGAAACTCACATCACAGCAGAGCTCACCGTACAATAAAATAAATAAACAATTATATATATATATATATACAGTTGAAGTCAGAATTATGAGCCCCCGTTTATTTCCCCCCCCCCGATTTCTGTTTAACAGAGAGCAGATAACACATAACAGTGTTAATAACTCATCTCTAATAACTGATTTATTTTCTCTTTGCCATGATGACAGTAAATAATATTAGACTAGATATTCTTCAAGACACTTCAATACAGCTTACAGTGACATGTAAAGGCTTCACTAGGGTAATTAGGCAGGTTAGGGTAATTAGGAAAGTCATTGTATAACGATGGTTTGTTCTGTAGATAGGGGAGGCAGTGGCGCAGTAGGTAGTGCTGTCGCCTCACGGCAAGAAGGTCACTGGTTCGAACCTCGGCTCAGTTGTCGTTTCTGTGTGGAGTTTGCATGTTTTCTCTGCGTTCGTGTGGGTTTCCTCCGGGTGCTCTGGTTTCCCCCACAGTCCAAACGCATGCGGTACAGGTGAATTGGGTAGGCTAAATTGTCTGTAGTGTATGAGTGTGTGTGTGTGAATGTTTCCCAGAGATGGGTTGCGGCTGGAAGGCTATCTGCTGCGTAAAAAACTTGCTGGATAAGTTGGCGGTTCATTCCGCTGTGGCGACCCCAGATTAATAAAGGGACTAAGCTGACGAGAAAATGAATGAATGAATGTTCTGTAGATTATCAGTAAAATATATAGCTTAAAGGGGCTAATATTATTGACCTTAAATAGTACTTAAAAAATTAAAAACGGCTTTTATTCTAGCCGAAATAAAAGCATAAGAAGAAAAAAATATCAGACATACCGTGAAAAATGTCTTGCTCCGTTAAACATAATTTGGGAAATATTTAAAAAAGAAAAAAAAATCAAATAGGGGCTAATAATTCTGACTTCAACAGTATATATATTGTTTCAGCCTGGATATCACAATGCTGGGTTCCACACAGGTCCTTCATGTTGTCTCTACACAAATCTATTAAGTTAAGATTTATGTTAATGTTAAGATTGAACATAAAACAATTAAGCTGTCCCCAAAAACCTAAAGAGTTCAGCAAAAGTCATTTTCTGAGTATATCAATGTGCAAAATAAACATCACACATGAGGATTTCATGCTTTCTTTAGTTTTAAAACTTATGGTAACATTTTACTTCAGGTTGTATTGCTTAATATCACTTAATGCATTTACTAACATGAACAAACACTACATTTATTACAGTATTTGTTTGTGTTAATGAAAATACAGCCGTTTAAAGTTAGTTTATGTCAACTCACAGTGCATTCACTAATGTTAACAAGGATGAATTCAAATTGTATTAATGCATTAGTAAATGTTGGACTCTGATTAATAAAAGCTGTTCACGTACTGTTCATTAAGATAATTCATTAAGTAATGAAACCTTATTGCAGGGGTCGGGAACCTTTTTTCAGCAAAGAACCATTTTCATTTTATTTAGCAAATGTTTATAAAGAGCCATTGATACTGCTATAAATAAAACAGGTTTAAACAAAAACCTTTATGTCCACGCAAAACTCAAAAACATACAAATATAAGTCCATGAATGAAAATTATTAGAATTAATAGAACAATTAATTAATATAATTTATAATTTTTTAATTTATTTTCACCATCATCACTTATGAAGGTTGTTTGACGTTATGTGCACAAGATTACCATAGAAATGTAAGCTGTTTGCCCTTTATTGGTGTCGCAATTCAAGTTCAACTCCACGCTGCTGCACACAGACTAGTGGAAATAGTTTTCTTATTAATTTTGCTGTAAAAACATTACACTAAATAGGAACTGTAATTGTATTTTCAATAGAAAACATTTAGATTTCTAGTGACTTTTATAATTTTTTAAACTTCAAAATATTATTAAAGGGAGACAGCTGGAGAGCCACGTATTTTTTGCCAAAGACCGACATGTGGCTCGCAAGCCATATATTCCCTACCACTGCCTTATTGTAAAGTGTGACCAACAAAAACCTATTTAACTTTTCAGTGAAACTTCAGAAGATCACTGCAGTGAGTTTTATGAACAGCTTTACACTGTTTTTAAATAACTATTATATATTTTATATATTTCATTGTCAAAGCGTTAAGCTTTAATTAAGAAATGTAGTTGCTAAATGGTGGACATTTTACATTGCATTTGTGGGAACATACTGCTCAAAGGGTTAATTACAGTTACTAAAAATACACTTGGCTTAATAAATACTGTAAATAAATTCCACAGTTCTGTATAAATTGATTCAGAGTAAACACATTTTTGTTATTTGTTCTATTTTTCAACTACAGAAGGACATTTATCAACAAGATTTCACATGTAGATCATGAGTTTGATTCCCTGCACAATTATCACGCTTGAGCTGATGAAAATGTATGCCTTCTATTGAGATAAAAGCATCTGATAGATGCATCAATGTAAATAGCTGAAAAACTGAGAAGAAAACAGAAAATTGTTCATCTGTGAAACTGCATCAAATTGACCGCAAACATCAGACTGACTAAAATGTTTTGTGCTAATTCCACACAACCGCAGAATGTCAACATATCAAGTGACATGACTTCCCACAGATATTCATGGTTGACCAGTATTGGTGAAAACTAGGTTTTGTGTTTGACCATGTTATTATTATACAGACAAGCATGTGATTCATTTCTCAACAGTGCAAGGTCACACTTAACAGTAAGGGTTGAATCTATTCACTAACATGAACTCATTATAAACAGTACACATACACCATTTATGATTCAGAGTTCAACATTTACTAATGCATTATTAAAATCCATATTCATGCTTGTTAACATTAGTGAATGCACCATGAGTTAAGATGAGCTCCAGTTTCCCCCACAGTCCAAAGACATGCGGTACAGGTGAACGGGTAGGCTAAATTGTCCGTAGTGTCAATGAGTGTGTATGGATGTTTCCCAGAGATGGGTTGCAGCTGGAAGGGCATCCACTGCGTAAAACATATGCTGGATAAATTGGCTGTTCATTGAATGAATGAATGAAAATGAATGAATGAAGATGAACGACTGTATTTCCATTAACATGAACAAACACTATAATAAATGTATTGTTTATTCAGTTTAGTAAATGCATTAGTGGTTCCCAAAGTGGGGGTCAGGACCCCTCAGGGGGTCACAAAAATCAAATTAATTTTATTGAACTATTAGGATTAACACATTTTACTCATAACCCACAGAAGATAAAAATAGTAGTTAATAGTTACTGTAAAAAAAAAAGGTAGTTTTAAAAAAAATAGTGCACTCGCCCCTAGGTCGAGTGCACTATTTTAAAGGCACAGCAAAAGCATCGGACTGATTTTATAGCACCAAATTAAACCTTTACAGTACGCATGTACATTAAAAATAAATACAGGCCACAACTGAACATGGAGGATGATCTCTGAGTGGCGTTCTCCAAAATTAAATGAAAAATATACTTGAGCCTGTTGGTGTGTTTGCATGCAAGGTTTGTCTATGTAAAACCACCTCAGAGCATACTGGAGGTCACGAGTCACTGGCATTGTTATTTTGGGGGTCAAAGGCCGAAAAGTTTGAGATCCCCTGATCTAACACAACTTTTTTGTAAATGTTGTGTTTACATTCTCAAAAATAATCTACCTCCTAGGGGGCTAAATATTTTGTTGTGGTGCAAAAACTAAATAGCCTAAGGGGCCAAATAGTTTGTTGCAAACAATAAATAAATGAAAATCAAGAAATAAAATCCATCAAGAACTTATTGATTAATACATAAATAAGTTGATGTCTGAAGATGGTTCCTAAGAAGGCTATTATAATCTTCATTTCATTATTTCCATCTGCTGTGTGTAAATATGGCTTACAAACTTGATTGATTTTTGGAAAAGTGTACAAACAGCTGTGTGTGTGTGTGTGTGTGTGTGCTTCATCATTTACTTACAGCAGGAAAATTGGACATAATCAGCACAGACATGACAGAGAAGCAGCGCAGGAGCGCTTTTATTCATCTGACGTTACAGAAGTGTATTAAAGAACAAACAGGACATTATTGACAGCAAACATTCACAATTATTATCAATTTATACATTATTATATTCAATGAATCAAAGTACACATCATAAAACACTTTGATTATAGAAAGAAAAATCTTAAAAAACACTAATAAAGTTTCGTATTATTAAGATATTATATATTAAGAATACCTACAGTTGAAGACAAAATTATTATCTCTCCTATGAAATATGTGTTCTTCTTCAAATATTCCCCAAATGATGTTAAACAGATTCAGGAATTGTTCACAGTGTTTCCTCTAATATTTGTTCTTTTGGAGAAAGTCTTATTTGTTTTATTTCAGCTAGAATGAAAGCGGTTTAAACCCGTTTTAAGGTCAACATTTTTAACCCACTTCAGCAAAATTAGTGTTGAATTGTCAAAGATCCAGATCAAACCACTGTTATTTAATGACTTGCCTAATTACCCTAACTTTACCCTAATTAAGCCTTTAAATGTCACTTTAAGCTGAATACCAGTGTCTTGAAGAACATCTAGTCTAATTTTATGAGCTATGAGATAAGAGAAATCAGTTATTAGAGACGAGTTCTTAAATATATCACTTAAAAATCTGTTAAAGAGCACTAGGGGAAATATTTGAAAACTAATTAAAACAATAATAATTGTCTTCAACTGTGTATTTGGCTGGCAATTAAAAAGGAATATAAAATGCTGAATACAACACCTGGAGTTACGAAAGCTTTCATTTAAACTTAGAGCATTTGTCATTATTTTATAACGAAAGGCAGCAGATATATAATCAGTAAACAGTATTTATTTGGTCCAGAACTCTCAGTCATCTGCAGTTCACTTTAATACCAAGGCACTGTAATCATGGGTTAATCATCATTAATCATAAACACACTCTGGTGTTTACATAGATTCCTCAATGCATACTAATGTAAAACATTCTGAATCCTTCAATACACACTGTAAGTGCTCATACATTAATAATCACATTATATATCTATTGTCATACAATCTCATGTTTTAGTAACAAAATAGTAAAGAATTTAAAATGTAGAGTGTTTATTTGGCTAGCACACATAGTTAGTCTTTAGTTAATAATTAATCTTCTGTAAAGCAGTTTATTTAGTTAATATTTAAATATAAATTATCTGCTCTGGAGAAACTGTCTCACTCTGACTGGCTGAAATATGCTTAGCCACACCGCTTCAACTAGAGGTCTGCATTCCCGCGGGCGCCGCGGGACCCGACCAGATTTCTACGTCGCGGGTATAAATTTCCGAAAAAATCACGGGAGCGGTCGGTAACGGGTTTAATTTGGGACGGGAGCGGGCTGTCTAGCAATATCGCTCCCGACTCCCGAGTGAGCACGCGTATGTATGTGTGTAAATGAAATAGCGTGATGCTGTGTTTAGCTTGTTTGCTGCAGTTTGTGTGTGTGTGTGCGCACGCGCGAATGAGAGATATGTATGTATGTGTGTGTGTGTGTGTGTGTGCGCGCGCGAGAGAGAGAGAGACTGAGAGAGAGAGAGCTTTGCCTGTTTGTGCTTGGTGCTTATGAGTGTGTGTTAGAGGGCGCGCGCGAATGAGAGAGAAAGCTTTGTCTTTGTGTGTGTGCTTGGTGCTGTGCGTGTGTGTGTTTATACAGACAGCTTGTTATAGGCTGTCTGGACTGTATAACTGGGTGATTTTCGGTTTTGTTCTCCCCCCACTCTTTAGCGGGATCGGGCGCGGCGGATAGAAAACGGAGGCTTGCAATGCAAAAAAATGCTTCCTATTTTGAGTTTCTGTCTTGTTTCTAGTCCAAAATATCAATATAATTATTGAACCAAGAAGCATTTACTAGACCAGCAAGCAATATAGTCTTGTTTTCAGAAATAATGAGTCAAAATGAAGAGAGATTATCCTTAAAACAAGCGAAATATTAGCAATTATTTATTTATATGTATATATATGTATATATATATATATATATATATATATATATATATATATATATATATATATATATATATTATATCATTTACTTGACTCCTGTACGAGAGACTCCTGTTCTGTCTCTCTGTGTGTTTTAGGAGTCTATTCTGTGTGTGTGTGAGAAAGTCTCCTATCGTGTGTGTTTGTCTGAGAGACTCCTTTTCTGTGTGTGAGTGTGTTTACGTGTCAGCGATCTACAGGTCATAGTAGTCCAGGTGTTCTCCGGAGCTGTACTTGTCCTCCAGCAGCACGCTCATCAGCTTCTGAATGGACTGATCGCAGGTCAGCAGCTGCCCGTTGGCATGCATCTGGCTGAAGGTGTTTCTCAGCTCAGAGTCTGCGCAGCTGCTCCGCGCCTCACGCTGCATATCTGTGTCTAGAGGACCTGTGGGAGACACAGAGCAGAGGAGTTACACACAAACACTAGCTTTAGTTAGATTGTTGTTGTTTTCAAATACAATAAATCTGTTAATCTACAATTTGTAGGGGTGCTCAATCAATTTTGGTGGTTGCTCCTAATTTTTTGAAGTTGAGAATGCCAATGCTACCAAGTGAAAAAATTCATTTCAAGCCATGTCAGAGTAAGCACACACATACACACACATCAGCTGAAGGCCTGAACGCCTCTGAGCATCAATCCCATGACGCGTGAAAGATCATGAGCTCAATAAATCACTTTCATAGTTGAATTTCTTCTCAAATCACCTCCAGTTTAGTTCATGTTTACCCTGATCAGAGCTGATAGCCAGAAAAGTTTTATATTGATTATTTTAGCCATAAGTAGGGAGTAAAGTTCACATTAAAGCCTTCAGAGTCTCAATGCAAGTCTACAGTGTATATTCAATGTCTGATTATTCAGCTTTTTCACACTTTTAAATTTCTAATGATACATTTAAGTTAGTTTGCATTCATAATTAATAATATATCACCTTTAAGACCTCATTTACATAGCAGACCTTGATCACTACTTAAAAAATGAACAAGCAAGTGTGACACGAAGATCACTGAAGGATGTGATAAATCTGTGCAGGTTCTCTTCAGGCTTGTTGAGTCATTCATTCATTTTCTTTTCAGCTTAGTCCCTTCATTAATCTGGGGTCGCCACAGTGGAATGAACCGCCAACTTTTGTTTTACGCAGCGGATGCCCTTCCAGCCCATCTCTGGGTAACATCTATACACACTCATTCACTACGGACAATTTAGCCTACCCAATTCACCTGTACCACATGTGTTTGAACTGTGGGGGAAACCGGAGCACCCGGAGGAAACCCACGCAAACGCAAGGAGAACATGCAAACTCCACACGGAAACGCCAACTGACCCAGCCGAAGCTCAAACCAGCTACCTTCTTGCTTTGAGGCAACAGCACTACCTACTGCGCCACCCCCTTATTGAGTCATTTTGCTGAAAATATCAAGTTTTCTACGAAACAAGAATGAAATGATGGTGAAAACACGAAAGTAAAATAATAAATTACTGTATTACAAAGGTTCTTTCAAAACAGTTCATAAAGCCACATGCAAATAGAATTACATTCATTAATTTACGGTTACAATTTGGCATCAAATAAATTTACTAAAATGTAATTGGCTAAACAGACACCAAATTTTAACAAACCACTATAAATCAAATCAGAAAAGGCTGTATTTAAAGTTTGTATAGACAAGACATTTCCATTCAGTGAGATCCAATCAATTTTATTAGATTTGAATTCAAAAACCTGACAAATGTCTAAAATACAACACCTGAACTGTAGATTCAGCGACTGTGCACAATAATGCTCTCTGTTCCTCTGAATTATTATAAAATAATGTATAATATATTCCCTACTGAACGCGTTAGGACTATTTTTGAATGATTTTACACGCGTCTGCTTTAGGGAACTTCCAGAGCAAATGATCATATCAGATAATCAGGTCATAAAATAAAATGTTCCTTATCTGATTGAGCAGTGAGATTTCGATCATGCTCTACTTTTATCTGCCAGCCAGGAAAATAATCACGCCTGGTATTTTAATATGCCATTGGTATCACAAGAAGATCCAAGACAAATCCTTCTTTTAGTCCACCAGATGTGGTTTGGTTCTCCTGATTATTTCATGACCGCACCATCACATTGTTTACATGGTGCTTTAAAACGTAATGGCAATAATCAGTTTTGAGATTTAAAATACAATAGTGATACATTGCTCACGGTTATTACTGAAAGCTCTGGTGTGTTCACATTCAGTTCAGTTCTATTGGTTTCTTTAGTCTGGACTAAATAAATGCCAAATGCATCCTGGCTTGCTTAACACTGACTTACCTGCAAGCTCAAACCTAATTGTGTGCTGCTGTGAGCTGGGGTGAATGTACTCACTGTGCAACTGCATGACACCATTATAATCAGTTATGGCTTAATAAACTGTGCATAATGAGTGCCTGTGTAATGTGTGCTTTTATTAATTTTCTGGTCTTGTTTTGGAAGTGGCCATCTGCTGTATTGAAAAACTTTACTATGATGAAAATGAAGCAGGGCTCTCATTTATAAAGCTGCATAGAAACGAATGCACATCGGAATGAACCGACAACTATTCCAGCATGTTTTACACAGCGGATGCCCTTTTAACCGCAACCCAGTACTGGGAAACACCCATACACACGCTGTCAGTTTAGTCATCAGTTCCCCTATAGCGCATGTGTTTGGACTGTGGGGAAAACCGGAGCACCCGGAGGAAACCCACGCCAACACGGGGAGAACATGCAAACTCCACACAGAAACTGACCCAGCCGAGACTCAAACCAGCAACCTTCTTGCTGTGATGCCACAGTGCAAAACCACTGAGCAAAACCCTCAGTTCCTGCTAAAAATGCAGAAATAACGCTGAGAGAAGTGTAGTGCAGTAATCCACATAACAATAGGTGGACGGAAACACAGCTAATATTCTCACCATGATGCTCATTATGTACCTGGAGCGTAGTTCAGCACTCGGAGCTCCGGCTCCTCCTCTGCGAGGACGCGGAACATCATGTCGCGTGCCGCCTTGCCGCTGCAGTACTGAACCCAGGTGGGGAAAGGCCGGAGTGCGCACAGCGAGCTGATGTTCACGATGACGCGGGTCAGCCCGGAGCGCTTCGGGTATGTGCGGAGGACTCCCGCCGTCAGACAGAGGGCGGAGCTTACATTCAGCGACAGGTATGAGTTCAGCTCTTCCATATTGGTGAAATCACGACAGTAACGAGACACATCACCGAGAGAAGCTGCAGGACACACAGCAGCAGAACATCAATCGCTTATACAAAGTCAAGAGGACAGATAAAGCAGTGTTTCCCAAACCTGTTCCTAGAGGCACACCACCAACAGCGCATATTGTCAACGTCTGCCTTATTCTGATGAGCTGATTCAGGTGTGTTTGATTAGGACGAGGTATAAAATGTGAACTCTTTGTGTGCCTTCAGGAACAGAGTTGGGAAACACGGAGTTAGAGAACAGAAAAGTTATGGAGTAAAAGCTTCCAGCAGTTCCAGTATTATGGATGTGACATTTGCAGTAAAATCTCAAAACATAAATCGACAGAGGAAGTATATGTTAACATTATATTGAAACATATGTTTATATTTTTCAAAACAACATGGCCAGAGTTGTGGGAGCAGAAAAATACCAATTTTATATTTTAAATTAGGGAAATATACATGCGTTATGGATGTGACAAAAAAAAAAGTCCAAGTTTGCAGTATACAACATACTTTGTAGAAATTCTGTGAATTAAACTGCAATCAAAAGGATAAGAGTTGGCTCACTATAGAACAACCATGATTGATTTTATTTGGTTTTAGATTTTTGCATTTATGAGGAAAAAGCTTTGTTATGGAT
Source organism: Danio rerio (assembly GCF_052040795.2). Lineage (NCBI taxonomy): Eukaryota > Metazoa > Chordata > Actinopteri > Cypriniformes > Danionidae > Danio > Danio rerio. Next base: position 79,857,863 of record NC_141025.1, read on the forward strand.
GTGACATCTCTCCATTATGGATGTGACGGATGAGAAATGTGACTTTGGTAAATCAAATATAATAGTTTGAAAACACAGACAATTACATTTTTGAGTATTTTTAAAGCACTGTAAAATACAAACACACACACACAAAAAACGCAGAAACAGGTTTACTCTTTTGGCAAAATATATAAAGAAATATATTTAGATGTATATATAAATATATATATGGAAGAGATCTTAGTCCAGCACTTATAAAACTCAAGCACTTTAGGAACATTTGTTGTCCTTGTGCAAGGTTTAAGTTATTTCATCACGGGGTAACATTTAACTTTACAGAGATGTTACGTTTCCTCACACCAAGTAATGATTTCAAAACAATCTCTATACAACACTAAATGTATCCACAGACATAAACAACCGAAACAATCACATCAACAAACCATTGAGATAACAAAGGATATATTATACATTGAATGCTTACCACTGAACTGAGGTTTAGACATGCCTTTCTCTTTGGTCTGTAGACAAGCGGTTTCACGTTACGTTAGGCTCACCTTATGTCAGGTATTCAATAATAAAAAATAAATTTTACGTTACATGGAATTATTCGATAACAAGACGAGAAAGTATAGCTATAGTGAGTCAGGCCGTTACAAAACGACGGTTGATTTTTAAATGAAGGTTTTGACCGTTAGAATTTAGGCGCGCAGAACAGAAATTCAAATAAATGTGAGGTTTTGATGCCATCTAACGTTCCTCATTATTACTGAGTAAATCATTTATGACTATTTTAATATTTAACTAATTATTCCACATCTTGATTAATTTAAAATTTTCATAAATGCTGTATTTACAAATTTAGTTCTGTAATTCTGCAAAATATAGCTCATGAATTACATGAAAACAAACATCAAACATACAAAACAAATCAAATCATAAAGGTTATGTATGTTTTTTTTTTTTTTTTACGTGTCCCCTCTTGAAGTTCTGGGAAAGTTGTTTTATGGTTGGAAAAAAAGTTAAATCTAAAAAGAATTCGCAAAACGTTATCTTTGGCTTTAAAAAACTAACGTTAACAGGAATCAAAATCTAACGTTAAGGGAACGTTGAGTGTTCTCTGACCGGCGTTATGGAAGAGCAGCAGGTGCTGGATGTCCGGCTGGATATCTCTGGTCTCGGCAATGAGTTTTTCCACTCCTGCTTCACAGCCCAAATCCACCGGGACGCAGCGGACGGTGAGGCCGGTCTCCCCGCGGGTCAGCGCGCTCTTCAGCTCCAGCAGCTGCTCCTCCGACCGAGCCGCGAGCACCAGTACTGAGCCCGGAGATACACGTGCCGCCACCGACAGAGCCAGAGCTCGGCCGAAGCCCCGGGATGCCCCGGTGATGATGACCAGTGCTTTCCCGAATCCCGAAGCCGTGCTCATGATTCCCCAAGGACTGACGAGAAGAGCTGCCGAAGAACCGGAGAGTTCAGCATCGATTAGTCACGCCTCCGGAAGACACGAGAGACCCCGCCCACTTTATGGGTTATTAATAAAATAATAAACTGTGAAATAGAAAATTTATGACTCCAGGAATACACAAAAGAGTAAATATAAAACAAAACAATAGACAAATGAGTGAAAATAACAAACAATACTGTAAATGGGGTTAAAAGAATGCTAAAAACATCAAGAAATAATTAAAGAATCAGAACAGTGATAAATATATATACAATAAATCTATACAAATTTATATTAATAAATATATACAAATTTAAACAATTTACTAGATACAGTAAATATCTAGGCCACGAGATCAATTCACACAATAAAACAATACATAAAAGATATTTAGGTGTATGAAAATGTGTAAATAGTAACAATTATAATAATAAATATAATAATAATAATAATAATAAACATAATAATACATGATTATTTATATAATCTCATTCTTTTAAGAACCTGTGTTTACACAATAAAAGAATAACAAAAATAAATGTAGAAAGCAAATTGGTTCTGAAAAGTATAAATAATAATAATAATAATAATAATAATATTAATTCAGAATCATTAAAAATATTGTAATTACTAAAAGATCACCTTAAATATTAGCACAATAAAATAACTGAAGAAATGTAGATGAAGGTGATGCGCCATATTTCAGACATACACAGATATTCAGATAATATTCTAGTAGAATTTATATATTTTAAATTATAAAACTAAAGAAGAATGGCTAAATCACATGACTGTGGACTAAATTATTTTGTTAGAGCATATAATGTTAACTTAATGTTTTAATGTATTAAAGTTTTGCTATATTGTCATTTAAAATGTTAAATATAAAAAGTCTCTTAATTCTCGTTACAAAATAAAACCTCACACATTGTATAACACGAACTTAAATCGTTATTTAATGACCAAATTCAGATGATTAGATGCTCAAACCGAACACGAACACAGTCGGGCTTTTATTATGAAGTGGAGCCGTGCTCGCCGCCATATTGCCCGGCTATAGTGTTGTTGAAGCATGGCGGTGGAGATGCGGCTTCCAGCGGTTCACAAACACGTTTCCCTGAAAACAGGACAGAGTTCCCGCGAAGACAAACACCTGGTTGTGCCTGGAGATGTGATCACCTCCGACACGGGCTTCATGAGGTACACAGACATTAATAACTGGTATTAACTGAGCTGTTGTAGAATAAATGTGTGTGTGTGTGTGTGTGTGTGTGTGTGTGTGTGTGTGTGTGTGTGTGTGTGTGTGTGTGTGTGTGTGTGTGTGTGTGTGTGTGGAGTGAACTCGTTGAGACCTGCAGTCTGTCAGTCTGTAGCGGACCTAATTGAGAACTCAAGTTAGTGTATGTAGTGTATTTGTTCAGTGTTGGAGAAAGTTACTTTACTGACAGACTCTTCTGGAAAGTAACTAGTTGCGTTACTTTTTACGGTGACGCGTTACGTTACTTTTAAAATACATTATTTACATGTGTATTGATTGAGGTAAAGTTGGTTTGTATTTGCACGTTCGTTCATTTTTGAACGGTGATAACTTGTGACACGTTGCCTGTATTGTACTTTGAGTATTCGGTCTGAAATCGCATGTAGTTTGACTTCAAAACAACATCAGCACTATTTAATTGACTGTAAACAATGTTGTTATCTGATAGTCATTGGCTGCTGATATGAGTTCATTATTAAAATTTGTAAAGATTACTTTTTTGAAACTGTTTTATTAAGAAGAAAGTCTGAATGTGCCAATTTAAAACCCACTTTACCTCAATTGTGGATTGCTGTAGCAAAGTAATGCTTCACAACTCTGAAAAATCAGTCATCAGATATAAATACTAGAAAGATTTTAAATGATATATTATTTGATAAAAGTGCTCTATGTTTAGACTGTAATATTATGCTTTAAAAATGCAAGCGCAAACATTCCCACAGGTTGTAGGGTTAAGGATTAAAACTTGTTTAAATGGCCTTTCCAGCGATTATATAGTTTGTCATGATTAGATTAGTATTTAAATGCAGTATAGTGAATTAAACTTAATCGTCCTGCCACTGAGACGTTGATTGTTAATGGGTTAAAACAGAACCTCTAATGTGCCAGTAAAACATTTCAATAGCATTGACTAACAAAGTCACCAAAACAGAACTTCACGGTCTGCATAAGAAGTCCATGCTTTATAAACGTCAGGGACTAGTATCATAGAGTTGTAATGATAGGATAAAGTCTGCATGAGAGCGATTATGCATTATGGATGTGACATTTTAACAGTGCTGTAAAATACAAGCCTACTCAAAACACCGGGAAAGGGTTTGGTGTTTTTGTGAAGAATGTATTTGTTTATTTTATGGCAAGGTTGACATTTGCATGGAATTGCTCAAAATCTAAAAGGTCCAAGACAAGTCTAATATTATTACTGATGTGTCTAGCTCTTACAAAGCCGGACTGTGTCTCCACAATCAGCTGACTGATTCTTTATCTTTAATCTGTTAGGAAATATCAAAAATAAATTTATCGTCAACAGTGATGAGCGTGATGGACACCAATTATCGGTTTGGGAACACCTCGTTTCATTGATGATGTCTTGTCTATTAGATCAATGCATTCATTATACATCCAAAGCAAAGGGTTTTTAATTAATTTGTGGAAAGAGCATACCAATCTTGACGGATAATCCATCATTGCTGGGAGATTTACCTTTCTTCATGGACGATTCGAACTTTCTCCAAGGTCAAATTGGAATCAGAGTATATTAAATTCAGAACTGGATCATGCGTTTCCATTTTATTTACAAAAACAATCCTTACATTATCTGTCAAAAGCAGAAGTGTAAATGTTTTACTAAAAATCTGTAACAAAATTAACTATTAATTAATTTCCGAGTGCCCCAACTTTCTCTGTTTGCGTGCGCTTTTGCGTGTCTATATCTGAAATAATAAACCTGAGCTCATGGTGAGAACTTGCGTGTGATTATTGAAGTATTTCTCACATCCATTTAGAAATGGACAAACATGAAAGTCAAGCTTAAACAGCAATGTTAATATGGCTTAATAAATGTTTTATAGCAGTCTAGGAATAGAATCATAGCTTGTGATGTTTATAGTCTGCATAATCGAAAAGGTCTAAAAAACTGTAATATTATTACTGATGTGTCTAGCTCCTACAAAGCCGGACTGTGTTTCAGCAATCAGCTGAAATCTTTAATCTGTTAGCAAATATCAAGGCTAAAATTTTATTGTCAATAGTGATGAGCGTGATTGCACGCTAATTATCTAAATTTTAGATCAATGCATTCATTATACATCCAAAGCAAAGGCTTTAATTAATTAGTAGAAAGAGCATATAAATGTGCCGGTCAATCCATCATCGCTGGGGTGAAACAAGAGCCCTTTAAATTTTGCTTTACTCTTTTATTGAATTTGAAATTCCAATTGTGCGAAGATAAAAACCGTTTTCATCTGACTTCACCTCGTCCTCAGGGGTCACGGCACCTACATGGATGAAGACAGACTCACCGCTTCAGTGGCAGGACAAGTGGAGCGAGTCAACAAACTCATCTGTGTGAAACCGCTGAAGACCAGGTGCACACTGACTTACACTAGCGCCACAGAACAGGTCTCAAACTAAATTCCTGGAGGGCCGCAGCTCTGCACAATGTGCCCCAACCCTGATCAACTGTGTTTGATTGGCTTGGAGCAAAACCGTGCAGAGCTGCGGCCCTCCAGGAGTTGGAGACCTGTGCACTACAGTATAGCACACTGCACTTCACTAATGTATAATGCTGTGGTAATACTGTGTGCTAGATGTGATGTTCTCCTCCTGCAGGTATAACGGAGAGGTGGGTGATGTGGTTGTGGGCAGAATCACTGAGGTCAGTGGTGTTCAGTAGTTTATGTATGAAATCTCTCGTTGTTGTTGTTGTTGATGATGATGATGATGATGATGATGATGATGATGATGATGTGCATCTCTGAATGTTCAGGTGCAGCAGAAGCGATGGAAAGTGGAGACTAACTCGCGTCTGGATTCAGTGCTGCTGCTGTCAGCGGTCAATCTGCCTGGAGGAGAGCTGGTGAGCTGGCAACACGCATTCAAGGGGCAGTTCACACAAAACTCGGTTACAATACTTTAATGAATGCTCCCGCACTCTCTACCATTAACTATAGTGGACTGATAAATACCCCGCAGTTGGCTTGTTTGTTTATATTAATATAGTTGTTGTGTTACCATAGCAACTGTAGAATTACCACATCAGAGCAATTACTATTGTGGTTGTGTTACCATAGCAACTGTAGAATGGCCACAATAGATCAATTACAATAGTTGTTGTGTTACCATAGCAATTGTAGAATCACCACAACAGATCAATTACTGTAGTTGTTTTGTTACCATAGCAACTGTAAAATCACCACAACAGAACAATTACTTTTGTGTTTGTGTTACCATAGCAACTGTAGAATCACCACAACAGATCAATTACTATTGAGGTTGTGCTACCATAGCAACTGTAGAATGGCCACAACAGATCAATGACTATTGTGGTTGTGTTACCATAGCAACTGTAGAATCAGCACAAAAGATCAATTACTATAGTTGTTGTGTTACCATAGCAACTGTAGAATCACCACAACAGATCAATCACTATTGTGGTGTTACCATAGCAACTGTAGAATCACCACAATAGATCAATTACTGTAGTTGTTTTGTTATTATAGCAACTGTAGAATCACCACAACAGATCAATTACTATTGTGTGTGTGTGTGTGTGTGTTTTTTTCTCAGAGACGTCGTTCCACGCAGGATGAGCTGGCCATGAGGGATTATCTGCAGGAAGGAGATCTCATCAGTGTATCCTCCACATTTACCGCATCAGACATTCATCATCCCTGGATATACAAACAGTGTTCTTACTGTAAAAATACAGTCATTTAAAATAGGTATCAGCATTGAAAGAAAGCTGAAATATATAATAAAAATGTTAGCTTTCTTTCAATGCTAATACCTATTATAAATGACTGTAAAATATGACCTTTTTTATTAGTGCTTGTTTAATAAATACATTTATATTTGAGTTTTGGAAATAAAAAGTCATTAATATTAGCATTTATTTGTCTAATTTATCATGAATCATTTTTCCAGCCTTATTTATTTTTGTTAGTAAACCTATAATTAGGCATTACCTGGGAAAAATAAAATATAGTATTTGCAAAATAGATCAAATGTCACAGGAGGGCTAATAATTCTGTCTTCATCTGTATATATTCTACTGTATTCTTTAACGTGTGTAAGGCGGAGGTTCAGTCGATCTTCTCGGATGGCGCTCTCTCTCTGCACACGCGCAGTCTGAAGTACGGCAAGGTGAGCGTGTAGAGCCTTATATAGTGTGCTGAGTCCCCCAGATGTCTCTGTTACAGTAATCCTCTCTCCAGAGCGCTCTACTGTCCTCTCTCAGTGCAGACACCGTAGATCAGTCAGAACCAGTCAAACCCATCTAACAACACTGAAGAGCTGCTGGTCTGGGTTGTTTTTCAGCTGGGTCAGGGTGTGCTGGTGTATGTGTCTCCGTCGCTGGTGAAGAGGCAGAAGACACACTTCCACAATCTGCCCTGCGGAGCGTCGCTGATCCTGGGGAACAATGGATACGTGTGGCTGAGTCCCACACCGGCACTGCAGGAGGAGCAGGCCGGAGGATTCTACACCAGCATGGAGGTGTGTGTGTGTGTGAGAGAGAGAGAGAGAGAGAGAGAGAGAGAGAAAGAAAGAGAGAGAGAGATTAGCATTGTGTGTGTGGGATTGATTGTGGGAATGGATGTGCGTGTGTGCGCGCGTGTGTGTGTGTGTGTGTGTGTGTGCGCGCGCGCGTGTGTGTGCGCGCGCGTGTGTGTGTGCGCGCGCGTGTGTGTGTGCGCGTGTGTGTGTGTGTGCATGCATGCATATGCGTGAGTGTATGCATGCATGCTTGTGTAGGTAAGTGGGCGTGTGTGTTTGGGATAGTGTGTGTGTGGGATTAGCATTGTGTGTGTGTGTTTGGGATAGGGTGTGGGTGTGGGATTGATTGTGGGAATGGATGTGCATGTGTGTGTGTGTGCGCGCGTGTGTGCGCCCGTGTGTGTGTGCGCGTGCATATGCGTGAGTGTATGCATGCATGCATGTGTGGGTAAGTGGGTGTGCGTGTTTGGGATAGTGTGTGTGTGGGATTAGCATTGTGTGTGTGTGTGTGTGTGTGTGTTTGGGATAGGGTGTGTGTGTGGGATTGATTGTGGGAATGGATGTGCATGTGTGTGTGTGTGTGTGTGTGCGCGCGTGTGTGTGTGTGTGTGTGTGTGTGTGCGCGCGTGTGTGCGCGTGCATATACGTGAGTGTATGCATGCATGCATGCATGTGTGGGTAAGTGGGTGTGTGTGTTTGGGATAGTGTGTGTGTGTTTGGGATAGTGTGTGTGTGAATGATTGGGTGTGTGTGTCTGTACTGGTTTTGGTGGTTTACAGGGACAGAAATGTGTATAATGTTGTGTGTGATCTAAATATAACAACTTGTGCGCGTGTGTGTGTGTGTGTGTTTGTGTGTGCGCGCAGCCTGTGTCTCTGTCGGATCGTGAGGTGGTCTCTAGGCTCAGGAACTGTCTCCTGGCTCTGGCCAATCAGAAGGTGCTGCTGTTCGACACCAGTGTGCTGTACTGCTATGAGGCGTCACTGCAACACCAGGTCTCAACACACGTCTGTCTGTCTGTCTGTCTGTCTGTCTGTCTGTCGCTCTGACTGTCTGTCTGTCTGTCGCTCTGACTGTCTGACAGTCTGTCTGTCTCTAAGCGTGTGTGTGCAGCTCTTCATTCTCAGTATCTTTGCTGTTCTCCAGATTAAAGACATCCTGAAGCCGGAGATCATGGAGGAGATTGTTCTGGAAACACGGCAGCGTCTGATGGAGCATGAAGGCTGAAACACCGCTCTATATATAATGCATATAACACACACCACATTGTTCATATTTTGTAATAAATTTGTTATAAAAACCAAAGCTTGTGTGTGTGTGTGTGTGTGTGTGTGTGTGTGTGTGTGGATCATTCTCTCAACCTGAAGAGTGCTGGAGAAACACACATTGACTTTCATCGTCTTTATTCCTGCTATTGAAGGCAGCGGCAGCATTCTTCAGAGTATCTTATTTTGTATTCGACAGAAGAAACCCATAGGTGTTTAGAAGCAGAGCAAATGAGGATTGGTGTGGAACGGTGGCTCAGTGGTCAGCACTGTGTGCTCACAGCAAGAAGGTCTCTGGTTTGAGTCTCGGCTGGGTCAGTGTGTGTTTCTGTGTGGAGTTTGCATGTTCTCCCCGTGTTGGCGTGGGTTTCCTCCGGGTGCTCCGGTTTCCCCCACAGTCCAAACACATGCGCTATAAGGGAACTGATCAACTACACTGGCTGTAGTGTATGAGTGTGTGTGTGTGTGAATGAGTGTGTATGGGTGTTTCCCAGCCCTGGGTTGCAACTGAAAGGGCATCCGCTGTGTAAAACACATGCTGGAATAGTTGGTGATTCATTTCACTATGGCGACCTCTGATATATAAGGGACTAAGATGAATTAAAATGAAAGTAGATCTCTATTTCTGTGTGAACTGACCCCTTAAGTGTGTTTCTGACGCTGCTCTGTGTGTTTATTCCACCAGGGGGCTTCAGTGATCACACAAACACAACTACAACTGTAGAGCAACGCTTCTGCAACCTTCAGCAGTAATGCAGTTCTTATAAAGAGCAGAATTATTTAATTGCTGTAAATTAAAACCGTATAATTATGTATTTATGTGCTGACATTATGAAATGCTTTAATCAATGATGGTTGTTTTTAAATGTGCTATGTAAATACAATCGAATTAAATATAGTTATATAATATATGCTAATAGAATAAATATTAATGATATTTAAGACAGTAAAACTCAACGCTGTTGCATCAAATTAAAGCTATTTTGGAGTTTGTTGAAATATTTTTCTATTAATAGATTATTGAAATCAATATCAATCAGGTATAATTTAGTATGATTCAGAATGATGTTATATTAATATATAATATTATTTAATAATATTGTTGAATTAGAGAATCATAAGTCATATACACTTTAAGTTTGAAGTCTTTATTTAGGAATGTTAAAGAGAGCATTCATCTTACAGTTTTGTGTAATATATTTTTGTTGCGTACAGGAACCGCAGCGTTTTTATTTTTAACTGTTTATTATTATTTATTCATATTAGAGACAACAACAATAGGTAAACACTTCTAACAAGGCGTTCACATCAAAACAAAATACAAGTTTTCGCTTGTTGGCGGAAGAGCGCGGCGCGTGACGTCACGGGCGCAGCTCGCGTGCGCGAACATGGCGGTTCCTGCGACGACGAACGACGCGAAGAAAAGTGCTGGAAGTTATGAAATATTACTAAAACATGACGAGAACCAGCATTAAAACACTGCGGGGGAACCGAGCGGGTGTCCGGTGAGCAGAAGAGCCCGACAGCGGAGACACGCGGCGGGTAGAGGAGCGTTTAAATCCGCCTCAGAGAGAGAGAAGTGCACGCGGAAGTGACGAGACTTTACCAACTAACCAGAACTCAACACCACAGCCAAAGGCAAGAGTTAAATCTGCACAGAAGAGCCTGGAGGGCTTCAGTGAGATCCACACACTTTATTCATGACTTTAATGAGCATCAGGAGATACAAACACAGTCTCATCTGCTTACTGAATGACACCACGATCACACCAAACGCGTTTACTGCACTCCCAGACTCTTCCAGTGGCTAATAATAATAATAATAACTCTAATAATGATGATCATTGAGAGTTTCACGCACACCAGAGCGTCTGAGTTCATCACTGACCCCTCTGATGTGCTGATATCTTCTCCTTTGAGAGTTTGATGTTGACGTGACGTCAGAATGATTGACAGCTCGTCAGCAGTGATGTTCATGCATTAATGCTGACTCTGTGAATGAGGATGACTCCTTCATACATCCCACAGTGCCTTAGAAACACTTCTAACCTCTAGAAGGCGGGGGTCTGATCTGCGGTCAGGCTGGCACATGCATGACTGGCACAGGGGAGTGTGTGTTTTCAGGCTCCTCCAGCTGATCTCCTGCGCTGTGTGTTCTTATGGGGCAGCAGCCAGGAAAGTTAGTGGGTGAGCAGAGGAGACCGAGCCTGCCGGCACTGCCCTTCATCAAGGCCGCGGGGAGGAGAGAGACGCCCCGGCACGGAGCACCGCACTGCAATGTGTTCACGGTCCACGGTCAGTGCCAGATCCAGCACACCACATTCACTCATCACTCAAGGGGGCAGTTCACTCACGAATGATCAGTAGGGATCATTTAGGATCAGGGGGAGGCCAAGCCAGCCTCTCTGAGATCCCCGAGGCTCTGCAGTGGTTGTGGAAATTATAAATTGAACCAAAGCAATTATAATTGGGTTAAGATTGGCTATGACAATTCTGGAAAACCAGCAGAGCCTTGGAATTAATAATACAATTAATAACATTGAGGCCTTGATCACACTGAATGCACTTTTAATGGTGCGAGGTGCCTTTTTTGAATGGTTATAAATTGGTTGTGAGTGTTTGTGCACTGCTTAGGGGCCGTTCACACAGAATGCATTTTCTTTCTGTATAGTGCACTACTATACTATTGTTTTTCAATGTAAACACACGCTTGACGTACGTGTCTGACTGCTACATTGCATCTTTTGAAGCATCTCGTTTTTTTAAACGCCATGTCTGGTTGAGAGGTCTTCGACTTTCACACACAGCACAGTCAGTTCCACAGCAGTGGACCAATCAGAAGAGTGCTTGGGTGTTGCAAGCTTCAGTTTATACTAGAAAGTTGGCATGATAACTCTTATTTAGCTTTATGGCAGAGGAGGCGCTCATTCTGGCTGCGTCCAGATTAGGCATGGGACGATATCCGTGTTCAATGTGTATCGTGGTTTTGAAAAGTCAGGGTTTTAAATTCGTCAAAATTTAAAAGATAAATATTTTAAAGAATTTTTATTTACATTTTTTTTAGGACAACAGTATCTCCAGCAGTAAAGATCTCCAAAGACGCTGTTTTAAATAGTAAAGAAATCAGTGCATTTGAAACTAATGAAGACAGCAGAAGTCAATAATTCATTTGAATTGTTCATCCTGACACGTTTACTGCTCTAAAATACTTGAAATGTTTCTCAAATTGAAATAAATTGTGTACAAAGAGGAAAAAAAGTTTTTTACCCCGACCTTTAAAAAGAATATATTTTAGTTTCAAAATTAATTGTTTCTTCAGTCCACCACGAAGCAAATGCAGACAATTCAGAACATCAGAAAGATCCAGCTAACTCTATCAAACCTCTTCATCTGCTCCAGAACGCAGCAGCACGAGTGGTCTTTAATGAACCTAAAAGAGCACATGTCACTCCGCTGCTCATCCGTTTGCACTGGCTGCCAGTTGCTGCTCGCATCAAATTCAAAGCTCTGATGTTTGATACAAAGCGACTTCTGGCTTTGCTCCTTCTTATCTGCTCTCACTTCTGCAGATGTATGTGCCTCCAGAAACTTGCGTTCTGTGAATGAACGTCGCCTCGTGGTTCCATCCCAAAGAGGGAAGAAATCCCTTTCCCGAACTCTCGCATTCAATCTGCCCAGTTGGTGGAATGAACTCCCTAACTGCATCAGAACTCGCTGTCTACAAGAAACGACTAAAAACTCAACTATTTATTCTCCACTTTCCTTACTTTCATAGCTTACTATGGCGAGGGAGGCGAGAGCGAGTATTTATTACGCTCCAAGTACTTAAAAACGCAGAAACTCTGCACAAATTTGACTGCGTGTGTGTTTGCTGGACAATTTCCCTGACACTTACAGCAGAAGCTCCATTTCACTGCCATTGAGAGAATGAAAGTAAACTCCATTTCTCTCTCTCTCTCTCTCTCTCTCTCTCACTGTGGCCCATTTGACCTGCTGGCGTGACTTTTCCTCTCCTCCTGGCTGTTACAGTGATACCTCTGTATACAGACATGAGCGCGTGTCTGCAGAGTTTTCTCCACCGTGTCTATGATGGATCAGCTGTGATCACAGCCAATCGCAGCCCTTTCTGTTGAGCGCATGACCAATCAAATGAGTGTAAGAAAGAACTCACTAGACAAGCTTCAGATCGCGAGCTGGATATTTATATTTGTTTATTTGCTATTAATGCTCGTGTTGTTTAAAGGTAGAGTTTATATATCTGACTGTTCGTATTAAAGGACACAATTGCATTACAAATAGTATATAAATATATTTATACATTTTAATACAAGAAGTGTAGGTTCACAGCTCTTATTTTAAAGCAGTAATCTCCATACTGTGATATTAATATCCAAGGTTATCATACTGTCAGAATATTATACCTGCCCATGCCTAGTCCAGTTATATCATGCATCTTCAATTGCTTATCATAACATATTGTTTCACTATTTGTAATGACTCCATTATTGTCACAGACATCCTAAGTCTCCTGGAAGTTCTAAGAGTCTCTCGCAAATTCATAGAGACTCCCGTATGCCCATAAACGAATGATAATCTCCCGGAAATCACACGTCTCCCTCCTGATCCTCAAATACTTCACGCACCCTTCTCAAGCCTGGTTTATACTTCTGTGTCGAGTGATCGACGTGACCCACGGCGCATGCAATGCATGTAGTCGTGCATTTACACTTCTGCTGCTGTTTGTTTTGCAGAGCATTAACACTTCAGACACGCTAGTTGGCAGTAGGCGTGCATATTCCTGTGTTGAGTTTCTTCGCTGGTGTTTTGTTTTTTCTAAACGATACCTTGATGTACAAGCAGCTCAAACTGGCTCATTTAGAGCCGGAAACTGGCGGACGTGCAACAACTTTAATCAGGAGGTGAACACAATACCTCATTCTCCATCTGAAGCTCCTTTACGAGACTCCACACTTGTAAACACTTGCTCCATCGGGCTCGCGGGGCTCTCACCTCACCCACACTCATTACCGCTACCAAGTTGTCCAGTCACAGAGCTTGCGCTATGTATCACTGCGATGTGTAGTTAAATCTTTCGAGAGGTCAGCGTCGGAAAAAGGTCTTAAATTGGACATTGATTTCTGCTGGAGATACTGTTGTCCTATATAACTTAAAACAAAATGTAAAGGAATCGTACACACACCTCAGGAACGGTATTGCAGACAATCTTTGCGGTTTTAAAACCTCGACTTTTTCAAACCGCGGTATACCTTGAACACGGTTATCATCCCATGCCTAGTGTTGGCCTGTCTCTGTTCATGTGTGTACATGTGCATGTGAGTGTGTATGTTCACACTGCAGTGTTGTTTTAGCATGTGTGTGTGTGTGTGTTGTAGTATATGACTGTGTGTGGTGTTTGCGTGCAAATGCATGTGTGTGTTTGTGCTGCAGTGTTTTCTGTATGTTGTGTGTGTGTGTGTGTGTGTGTGTGTGTGTGTGTGTGTGTGTGTGTGTGTGTGTGTGTGTGATAGTCAGCTCAGGCGTGTGTCGGCCTGTCCTCCCGCTTCTCTCTGCTCTCCTTATCCTGCTGCTGCTGCTGATGATGATGATGATGATGGTGGTGGTTCAGGAGCTGCCGGTGTTTTCCCACTAACCCGTCAGTAATGACTGAACTGACCAGTGTGCTGTTCATCAGAGAACTAATTTCAGGCCTCGACACTTTTTGCAGGAGCACTTTAATGTAGACCCGTTCTGTTCGTTTCTACAAGCTGTAAATGCACCTCTGCTGTCTCTCTCGTGTGTGTGTGTGTGTGTGTGTTTGAGCTGAGAACAGCACACAGATAATGTTCCCCAGCTCTCTGAAACTGACCCTTTCAGCCTTTGATGTTGATTGTGGCGTTTTGGTGACTGTCGCTTTAAATGCAAATGAGATTGTGCTGTATTCAGAAGAGGGTGGAGCTTCAGACACCTGTGTGTCAGCATAGCGGCAGATGTAAAACAGCACTAGAGTTATCAGTGTCAAAATGTGTGCTGTCTGGGTCAGTTTGTGTGTGTGTGTGTGTGTGTATATCTTTGAGTCTTGTGTGTGTGTGCATTAGTGTGTATGCATGCATGTGGGTCAGTTTGTGTGTGTGTGTGTGTGTGTGTGTGTGTGTCAGTATGTCGGTGTTTGTGGGTGTGTGAGCGAATAACTGTGTGGGGCAGTGTGTGTGTCTGTGTCAGTATGTCGATGTGTGTGTTGGTGCGTGTGTGAGCATGTAACTTTGTGTGGGTCAGTGTGTGTGTGCATTAGTGTATATGCATGCATGAGTGTGGGTCAGTGTGTTTGTGTGTCTATCAGTATGTTGGTGTGTGTTTGTGCCAGTGTGACTTAGTGGGTCAGTGTGTGTGCTTTAGGTGTGTGTGTGTGTCTGTGTCAGTTTGTTGGTGTGTCTGTGTGTGGTTTGTGCATGTGTGAGTGCGTAACAGTGTGTTTGCATGCATGAGTGTATGATCAGTGTGTGTGTTCCTGTGTCAGTATGTCGGTGAGTGTGTGTGTGTGTGTGCGTGTGTTTGTGCGTGTGAGCATGTAACTTTGTGTGGGTCAGTGTGTGTGCATTAATGTGCATGCATGCGTGTGTGTGTGTGTGTGTGTGTGTGTGTGTGTGTGTGTGTGTGTCAGTATGTTGGTGTGTGTTTGTGCCTGGGTGACTATGTGGGTTAATGTGTGAGTCTGGGTCAGTGTGTGTGCTTTAGTGTATTTGAATGCATTAGTGTGTGTGTGTGTGTGTGTGTCTGTGTCAGTATGTTGGTGTGTCTGTGTGTGGTGTGAGTGCATAACAGTGTGTTTGCATTAGTGTGTATGCATGCATGAGTGTGTGATCAGTGTGTGTGTCTGACAGGATGTCAGTGTGTGTTTGTGCATGTGTGAGAGCGTAACAGTTTGTGGGTCAGTGTGTGTCTGTGTGTATATGTGAGTGTTTGTTTCTGAAAGATTGTGTGTGTGCGTCAGTGTTGGTCTTTGCTTGTGTGTGAGTCTAGGTCAGTGTGTGTGCATCAGTGTGTCAGTATGTCAGAGTGTGGAAGAAGTGTGTGTGTGTTTGTGCATTTGTGAGCGTGTAACAGTGTGTGTGTGTGGGTCATTGTGTATGCATGCATCAGTTATTTGTGGGGGGGGTGTGTGTGTGTGTGTGTGTGTGTGTGTGTGTGTGTGTGTGTGTGTTCTCCTGTACACCTGGATCATGTTTCCTCTGCTGATGCTGAACTCCTGCAGACGTTCTCGTTTACTGAAGTTCTCCATGTTGAAATGAGTGCAAGAACGCACGCAGACACACACACACACACACACACTCCTCACTCAGCCTACAGTTGGGAAAGAGTGTTTAATGACAGCGAGAGCCGGTGTACGTCAGCGAGTGGATTATATAAATGATTCTGCATGAGCTCATCTCTGAGAAATGTGCTTCATGTTTCTGCATCTGTGGCCTCCCCCTCTTCACAGAACCTGCCTCTGCGGCCTCGCTTCTGTCTGAGCAGATCACAGAACACACGGCCAGTTCACTCCTGTAGCGTGTTCACAGTCAGTGGTGTCCAAACACAGCTTCCTGAAGGATGTGTGTTAATAAAACCCTTTACAGGTGCAGTTATTACAGTCGCTGAAGTCACTAGTGATCAAGGACCAAACCTCTGGTGTTAATGGTGTGTGTGTGTGTGTGTGTGTGTGTGTGTGTGTGTGTGTGTGTGTGTGTGTGTGTGTGTGTGTGTGTGTGTGTGTGTGTGTGAGTGTGCGTGTGAGTGTGCGTGCGTGCGTGCGTGCGTTTGTGTCAGAAAGCCGTGTGTGTTATTCCTGTCACAAAATGCAGCGAAAATCCTCCATGACAGTAGGTTTGATTGCGGTGTTTACATGTTTACAGTCGGAGAGCAGCATTTACTGCAGATCATTCAGTCCATGATATTGTAGTGATGTTATCGTACGGTAAACCTTATTAACTTAGAAATCATTTGACTAAGGTCCGTCTTTAAACACTGAAACAGTACTGCTGACCATACCAACTAACTTTACCTCTGAATAAACCAACAAAGAGCACTGATCACACACTGACCACGTCTGTAGAGACAAAACAATCAACACCAACTGGAGCCGCGTCTGTATTAAGAGGAGACGAGCAGCAAATCCAGATTTCACCATTTCCAGATGAGTAAAGCTCTCGGGTGAACAATGTTCCTTAGACACGTATTTCTGTTGAGCGTCGCTTGCACTGATCCACACGTGAGTCCAGCTGCGCTCTCATAGCGGGAAAACGAAAACAAAACCTGCAGCACATTATAAACCCAACACTGACGACCCGTATCTCCACACAATTCTTGTTCTCCTGCTTGCTTTGGCAACACACCGTGTCGTCTCTCTGCCGTCTGAACACTGTAACAGGTACAGTCTTGGAAGCGATCATGCATATTAATGAGGCTGCACCGCATACACAATGGAGCGCGCTGATTGGTTTACTCCAAGCCTTAATCATGCATTAATGCAGCACACTCAGACATGTAATACGGTACTCCCACGTACAGACGTCCAGTCTACACACTGGAACACACGCTGAGATCTCATAGCCGTGACGCAGCTTCAAAAATTAGTTTTAAACCGGAAAAACAACCAATTTTCAATTTATAGTGAGATATAGGTGTCCTAATAGTGTTTATAGCAGTGTGGGACACGTACACGACTGTCAACAGCTCAACACATGTGCTCTGGTGTTTCGTGACCCTTTTAAGACTGCTGTCTTGTAGGCTGTTGTATGCGAGTTTGCAGATGGGTAGATTGTAGTGAAACAATATTTATTCTGATGATTTTGAATCTTGAACCTAAGAAATATACTTAATTACACAAAAACAACAAAACTAAAAAGTAAACATATAGCCATTTCAAAATATATAAACTAGTAAAACTAGTAGCCTGTAAAACCCAATTAAAACTAGCTGAAATTGAAAACAAATGACAAAATAAAAACTCATGAAAAACCCAAAACTACTCTTGTTATGTGTGGACCCTGAGCTCCTAAAATCCCCAGAAACTGTCCTTGTGTGTTTGCGCACACCTCCGATCCTAAAAGCAGGAGCAGGTGAAGATAGCTGTGTTTGTTTTAACTGCGAGAGAAACAGTGAGGAGGAGCTGGAGAAACTGAAAGACAAAGGCAGATTCCAGTTACCGGCGTCAGGCTTCAGAGAGTGGGCGGAGCCTTGGCGATGATGTCATCGGCCCCATCCTGAAAGGGCCTCTTTGTTGGCACAGATCAGCTCGAGCTCCGCTTTTCCTGAAGACCGTCTCACACACGACAGCACCATGAAAAACACAAGACAGAGCGCTTTTTAGGGAACGTTCAGTGTGTGTGTGTGTGTGTGTGTGTGTGGGAGGGTGGATGGAGACGACTGAACTAACGACGACCGAGAAAACTGGAGAAAATGGAGTCCCAAACTTTGGAAAAGCTCAGCCGAGGACCGCGGGTTTAAGATGGCACTTTGGATATCTGGGATATCTGACTTGATCTGACTTGAAAAACTTTCAGGATAATAAAAGAGGAGAGCAAAACCAGATGTTTCTTTCAATCGGACGTGCTGGGAAGCAAATGAAAATGTTGGAGATCTGTCTAAAATTGGTGGGCTGTAAATCCAAAAAAGGTCTTTCCTCGTCCTCCAGCTGTTACTTGGAAGGTAAGCGACATCTGCGGTGACGAACGTTCGTGTGTGTGTGTGTGTGTGTGTGAGTGTGGGGAAGAATGTCAATTATAGAGCGGCAGATGATCGGATGGGTCGGGGTTGATGGTCTCGTGAAAATCACAGGCCTCACTGCTGTTTCTGTGTGTTTGGAAAGTGGAGGAGGGGGAAAGCGAGAGAGCAGAGCCAGACGCTGGAAAAAAGAGAGGAAAAACCGAGGGAGGAGGAGGAGGAGAGAAAAAAAAATAACGGGAAACCTGACTCCTGTCTGGAGGATCGTGCGTGCGTGCGTGTGTGTGTGTGTGTGTGTGTGTGGAGAGTTTGGATGCATCTGCAGCTTTTAGGCATATTATATGTATATATGTATGTATGTATGTATATATGTATGTATATGTATATATATATATATATATATATATATATATCTCCATGCCTAATGTCCGATGGCTAGAAAGTGATTTATTTTTTTGTAAATTGTTCAAATATTGGTGTTGGTGAAGTCCAGACACTGTTGTGTACACCATTATTTCATATAAAATTGACTTTAAGGTTAAACATGTCTAAAAAGTGGTCATAAATGAATATTTTCTCAATACAAATGTTTAGCGGCTTGCACCCGGAAACAGTATTCCATACGTCACGACTAAACAAGTGGATAGGGTGTCCTATCTTTTTCACATGACTGTGCTGTAGGTGTTTATAGATAGTTATTTAGGTGTATATGACTGCAGTATTTTAGTCGAATGTTTGTTTTTTAATCTAGCTATTTCTAGCTCTGCAAACGGTACTGTTTTGAGTGAGAAAGTGTTTTCTTTCAGTCAAAAAGTCCTGTTAATATACTAAACCTCTAGGATTTAGTAAATCATGAGCTAATTTAACTATCTACTAACTTATACATGTAGTATAAATAAATATGTCACTATACACATAACCTAGAATAGACTACACAAGTGCTTTTACATAAGACTGTGCAATTAAGGTGGAAGAAAACGAGAAGTTCAACATGATTTATGGTGCATTCACAGGTAAACACTGCTTTTCTTATTGAGTCCTTGTAAGATGGAGTTTAAGTAAAGCGTGTGGTGCATACGGAGAGTAGAGTGTTACAGGTGGTTTGTCAAGCCCACTCACCTGTGTGAGGCACACTCAGAAATGCACAGTGTTTTGATAGAGATATGGTGGAGTGATTATTGGTTAGTGTTGTTCATCGTCACTGTCTGTTCTTCCCACAGAGTCTCGGCCGGATTTCGATCCTCCTGGTCTTTCAGAAGCGGCGCGCTGGAACTCTAAAGAGAACCTGCTGTCAGGACCCAGCGAAAATGACCCCAATCTGTTCGTGGCGCTGTACGACTTTGTGGCGAGCGGCGACAACACTCTCAGCATCACTAAAGGTGAGAAACACCATCATTAATCTGCTGAATCTTCCACAAACCCACTTTTAAAATATGTATTATTCCAAGCTTTAGATGAGAATAGTTGTTTATTATAATGTGGTGCAGTTTTAAAAAGTACTGCAGATAATGATTATTATTTCCCAATACAAATTCTGTTTCTAAACATCCTTAAATCAAGATGATACTGAAGATTAGCGCTGCACAATATGCCGTTTCAGCATCGATATCGCAATGTGCGAATCTGCCATAGACACATCGCAGGACGTCAAGCAATTTCAAATGAATTTAAGCCGTTTGGACACAAGAAATTATAAAGTTTGCCACTTTAATGAAGATTAATTGTTTGAATATGTATACAATGTAGATTATAGAGTGTTCATTTACATTTGATTATTGAGTTTCGTCATTCTGTTGTTTTCTGAATTGCCTTTGCTCTGTTGTTTTCATCTGTACTTTACTTGATTTTGATTTGTGTATAAACCTTCACAGAAAAATAAACCCATTATTATCGAACGAAACCAAAGATCAAAACCTGTTTTCAGACCCAAACATTAGTTTGAGAAGAGTAATTTATTCCGTAATGGCACCCTACAGCCGCGTAACTTCTACCTTCCTTTAGCATGTCCAGAAGTCCAACTTTTTGTGAGATGGTTGGCATATTCCTCTGCCTTTGGGTGCTGCAGATGCCTTTGACGGTGGAGAACGTTTCATCGACACTATAGGGAGAAAACTTACACACAGCATGGCACTTCTGAGTCACACTGCTAGCGGTCAAAGATTTATGTCAGTTTGGCAAGCTGAACGCAGGAGACGCAGGAGGTTAATTGACAGTGGCCTACAGCCTATTAGGACGCAGAAAACAATGCGCTGTAAGACAAAAACAAAAAAAAAGCATGTCAAAAGGCACAAAAAATCCACAAAAGTGCGAAAGGTGAACCGTGTTATAGCAAAGGACCACTGTATATATATATATATATATATATATATATATATATATATATATATATATATATATATATATATATTTTGCATAATTTTGTACATTTAATGCTGATGCATTGCAGTAAAATCATCATCATCAATGTAAACTCATGAAGTTTTTCCAAATGCTCATCATGTGAAATGAAGTTCATATCGCAGTGAAAATCACAGAGAAGCTGAATATTGCAGTGTCAGTTTTTTCCCCAAATCGTCCTATTTGAGATGCAAAGTTCTGAAATAAAGTGATGATTTAATATATAAACCCTTTAATATTTTAATGGCATATAAACAAATACACAAATGCTGATTTAGCTAGTGAATGTGATTTTAAATGCATCTTAGTGAAGTTCATCTTGATTAAATTTTTTTTGGGACATTTGCTCTGGGAAATAATTAAAAGAAATACCTAATAAACAATATAATTGTTACAGAAGGCGATTAAAAGTGTTTTATTTGACCTATTTCTGTTGTTTTTTTATATGTTGAGTTTTTATTTTTGCTTTTCATGTCCATTTTTGCTTCTATAATACATGCATCTCGATTTATTTGTCTTTTTATAGAGTAGGAAAAGCGAGCATTGTGTTCATATTGTAGTGTTTTTGTAGTATAAGGTTTTTTTTAAGTAAATAAGGGCTTTTTATGTTTGCAAAGGGAATAAAAAGGTAATATTAATGCTCCAAATAAATGCACATTAACAGACTAAATCAAGATATTATCTTACCTTCAAATGATTCATTATTAAATGAGTGTTTCAGATGTCTTCAGTGATTCTTCATACTGTACACATGCAGAATCTCGTGCAGTTCTGAGTCTGCATTGCGCAGATGTTGTAGTTCTGCTGCTGCTGCTGTTTATTTCTGCTCCTTGTTCACTGCGTTTATTAGCAGCAGTCTGAGGTCACGTGTCTGACTGGAAATCCACATTTGTGCTGGATTTCATCTCCTCCTCTTCCTTCATCACGCTCAACATGTCAGATTTTCCCCAAAAACAGGGAGAGAGAAAATAAATAGTATCAGAGATTTCACTTGATTACTAATTAATATTATTACATATGAGAGGTTAGTCAGCTAGTGCACACTGTAGGAATTACTAAAATAACCCTAAACACTATACTGACTGCATATTGTTGATTTAACACTGTCATAAAGGTGTTTCCCCCTTTAACAAATCTGTCAGGATTACTTCAACAGCTGTAGAGTGATAGTGTATTGCTGAACTGACCTGCTGACCGTACACTGGCTCTTCTGCAGGAGAGAAGCTGAGGGTTCTGGGATACAATCACAATGGCGAGTGGTGCGAGGCGCAGACCAAGAACGGGCAGGGCTGGGTGCCCAGCAACTACATCACGCCCGTCAACAGCCTGGAGAAGCACAGCTGGTACCACGGGCCGGTGTCCAGAAACGCTGCAGAGTACCTGCTGAGCAGCGGCATCAACGGCAGCTTCCTGGTGCGGGAGAGCGAGAGCAGCCCGGGACAGCGCTCCATATCACTGCGCTACGAGGGACGAGTCTACCACTACCGCATTAATACAGCCTCAGACGGCAAGGTCAGACACACACATGCAAGCATGCACACACACACACACACACACATATACTCACGGGCACACATTAATGCACATTCACACACATGTACTCACACATGCACACATACAGTCTTACACACACTTATGCACTTTCACACTCAAAACACAGACATGCATGCACACGCATATGCACACATGCACATGTATGCACTCACACACGCACACACACAAACATGCTCAACAATGGGCATACATGCACATTCACATGCACATATATGCACACACACACTCTTGCACCTGCATGCACACACTCAAACACAGACATGTATTCACACACACACATCCACATACACGCACGCATGCATGCACATACATAAACATACTCACAGACTGACATGCATGCATATGCATGCGCGCACACACACACACACTCACACATGCACATCTAATGCACACATAGACACACACTCTTGCACACACTCACACACACTCAAACTACATGCCATAGTCTAATATGCACATATTAATAGGTGTGTGGAATCAGCTTGTGTCTCAGTGATGTGTGTGTGTGTGTGTTTTGTTGCATTCCTGCTGCTCGCTGAAGACCGCTGCACTCATTCCTCACATGCCTGACGCGCCTCTCACTGTACAGACAGTCACAATAGCCGAGAGCAGATCACACACTCCGCTAACTGGAGGAAAATCAAATGCACAACATTACAGGGCAGCTATCATACAGACATCACAGCCATATGGGGTTTAAACGCAGTTGTGTGTGAATATAACCAGCCTCTAATGCTAATCCTAACCCTAAATATACATATATACATGCATACATCTGTTTATAGTTTGCATTGGTATATAATATATATTGTTTGAGTGAAGTGTTTGATTTTAAATAATATTGTGAGTCTCAGAAACATGCAGTCATCTCCTGTCTCATGCTGTGTGTGTGTGTGTGTGTGTGCAGCTGTACGTGTCGTCCGAGAGCCGCTTTAACACTCTAGCAGAGCTGGTTCATCATCACTCCACGGTCTCTGACGGTCTGATCACCACGCTGCATTACCCCGCACCCAAACGCAACAAACCCACCATCTACGGCGTCTCTCCAAACTACGACAAGTGGGAGATGGAGCGCACGGACATCACCATGAAGCACAAGCTGGGCGGAGGGCAGTACGGGGAGGTGTACGAGGGCGTGTGGAAGAAGTACAGCCTCACCGTGGCGGTGAAAACACTGAAGGTCAGAGACGGATGCCATCGCAAACACATTATTGGCCTTATTCTGCAATGCTGAAGTGCACTCGATTTTATGGCAAGGCGAGTTTATTTCTGGAGCACATCATAGTTCAAAGTGCTTCACTTAAACAAGATTAAAATAAATAAATAACATAATAAACATGCAGATTAAAAAACAGCAGAGCAAAAAGTACAAGTCTGCAGCATAATGAGCTGTTTTCAACATCTAAAAGTGAATGGAAGTCAATGAGAGCGGAGATCTCGAGCCAAAAAGGTTCCAATGGCTGCGTCCGCTCATACCTGATGGGTGAGGTCAACAATCTGGGTCTTTTTGTTTAGCATTTATTTTTGCTTAAGTGGTTTCAATCCTTTCTGTTGAACACAAAGAAGGTGTTTGTTTTGAAGAATGTTGGAGACCAGGGTGCCGTTCTTCATACCTCGATGAGATGATTTGGCAGATCTTGGATCTGTTCATCTTGATAGCTGATCTCTGGCTAATTTGTTCTTCAAACAAGTTTGCGAATCAGATTAAAATATCTGGATTAACTGATCTGAGATCGCTGCATGTGTTGTGAAGTACTGATCTATCCATCCTCCAAATCATGATCAGCAATGCAGCGATTGGCTGACGGCACAGCAGCGTAATGACATCATCTGATTAATATTCAATTATTCATGTGAGCAAAATTACATCAAATTAGCAGTAAACAGCTTGTTAAATATGATGCGCAGTAACTCTTCACTCAACTGTGCAGGCTTTAGAGTATTCATCATGTATTTCAGTGCATGTCAATGTATTTAGTTCTACATTTAGAGCAGATTGTCTTCCTTATAGTAGCCTAGGCCTGCTCGAGTGTTTTTAATCGGCGTAAGGAATAACTGAATGAATTAATTTTGCATCAAAAAAGCATTTTGATATCGGTAAAGGTGTCAATCATCGGCGTATTAGCAGTCAAAGCACGTGCATGACTACATAAATTATTATCCAAAAACAAAAAAAGTTAAACAAAAATTCTAACAACAATTATATTTTGAATTTAAATAGTTTTTGTCTTGCGTTTACATTAATTTTACATTTGAATAGCCACAATTATATATATAATATATATATATATATATAAAAAAAAAATATATATATATATTCACTATTTTCCCAAGTGTATTAAACTACTGTAAGAAAATATTAAATTTCGGTACATACTTTTAGTATTATCTTTGCTTTAACTGACTCGACTATGAAATGAACGTGCTCCCGCGCAGGCTTGAGCTACCAGAGCTGTTACTATGACAACAAGTGTCAGATGAGTTTTACGAACGATACGATCCTGGATCATGTCAAATCATCATCATTTAAATCCAGCTCATTGAGTAATCCACGTATGAAGAACAGAGCCCAAGGGCCCGTTTGATCCTGGATCTATTAATCTTGATGACTGATCTTCAAACAAGTTTGCGAATCAGATTAAAATGTCTGTATGAACTGATTTGAGATCACTGCGTTTGGTCATCGTTGTTGTGAAGGACACCCATGTGAAAAACAAGTGCACTAAAATAGATTTTAAGTACACTTAGTGCACTATTTTGATGACTAATTTAGTTAATTTTGGTTTATTCTAATTTAATCTTTAGTAGTACTTAAAATAACCTGAAGCTCAACTGTGTACTCAGATGTGCTATTTTGACACACCATTAAAATGTACTAAATTCTGCTTTTATTGTGTTATTTCAGTACAATTTTAGTACAATTAAAATCATCTTTTTATGCAGTTTAATATACCAAATGTACAAATATAAATTAAATATTATATATATATATATATATATATATATATATATATATATATATATATATATATATATATATATATATACACTAAATGCTCAAATAAATTAACTCATAGATTATTTAGAATATAGCAACAGCATATTCTCATGTGATAAATGGTACACTAAAGAGCACATTTTAATTACACTAGTGCACTTCTATAATGGACTTGAAGTGCTCTATTTTTGCCCACTAGTTTTGTGCTTAATGTGCTGAATGTTCATATTTAGTACTACTTAAACTAAACTAAACTGTGGTATTTTGACACACCATGAATTTGGACTGAATTGTGCTTTTAAGGTGCTGTTTCAGTATTGTCAGCTCATGAATCAATGCATGCGTGCTGTCTTTTCCTCTCGTGCAGGAAGACACCATGGAAGTGGAGGAGTTTCTGAAAGAAGCTGCAGTGATGAAAGAAATCAAACACCCAAACCTGGTGCAGCTCTTAGGTGAGGAAAGTTAACAGGAATAGGTAATGAATGTGTAAATCACACACAGGTCATGACGGTCATCTTTTTTTGATCTTTTGATATATATGAAGAGTTCAGATGCAGAACCCTGTAAATCCATCAGACCTCTTTTCTTGTAAATGAGGATTTTCTATCAGGCTCCTCTGATTAGGTTGAGCAGTTTTTATTTTATACCTAATGATAAGGTTATCAGCTGGTATATAAAATAACTTTTTTCATAAATGTCACTTTAAACCATTGTTTGGTTTTTAACAGGGGAGATTTTCTTTTGCGTCAACCTGCTAAATCCACTTCTGCTTTTTCCCCGTAAAACCTCTAAATCCACCTATTGAGATAAGAAAATCACTAAAGATGCCATTATAAATTATTTTACCAAACATAAAACTCATTACACAGACCACCTGAAATTAATAATACAGAAATCTGTCAAGTAAGTGTCGGTTCACTCCGCTGTGATAAACCAGGGACAAAACAGAAGGATTTCAGTGCATTAATCAATAACAATAAAACTGACATTAATTAAGTCTGAATGATCTGTTGTCATTTCTGAAGTTTGGGATTTAGATGTAATGTAAGTAGAGTAATGTAAACATTGCAGACATTGTAAACTAAGCTTGGTGGATTTAAATAATGTAGTGTAAAAACATTGTGAAACTTCAATATCTGTGCATTGTCCATTAATATAAAAAGTTAATTAGATTTACAGGTAAAATGAAGTAATATAAATATTGAATAGTTTTATACTTTATATTTATCTTTTAAAACAATAGCTTACATTAGCAGATAAATTACAAGGTAGGCCTACTGGGCAATAAGGGCATGCCTCTCAGACTATTTTAGAAGCTGTCAGTCATTCATTCTCACTATACTTACGGTCTTGCTCTCTTGTTTATCCTCATAGTATTCATTCATTCATTCATTCATTTTCTTGTCGGCTTAGTCCCTTTATTAATCAGGGGTCGCCACAGCAGAATGAACCGCCAACTTATCCAGCAAGTTTTTATGCAGCGGATGCCCTTCCAGCCGCAACCCATCTCTGGGAAACCTCATAGTATCCAAGTAGGATAAAAGAACAACATCTTAACTCTGTCTTTCGTGAAACGTTGTTGCCTTTTATTGTATAGTAAATCAGTCTCATTCAAAGTAGCGTCGCTGCGCAAAAACACTATGAATGCATGCTGCACTCCCGACTGTACAGTGTGTTTTCTTCTTCTTATAATGCACAGAGTTTTGAGGTAAGGCACGTCTTCATTTGCCATTCGTTGACAGTCAGACAGGCTCATCCAGTTCATCAAACGCCGTCTTGTAAAATCTAAAGCGGAATAAATTAGTCTCCTCATAAGGCTGGCGTATCAGCGTGCTGCTACATTGAAAACATATGATTGGATTTGCACCTTCTGATTGGTTCTCGGGATATAGCAGCTGTTGCTGTCAAAGGCAGGGGGCGTTTTGCAGATTTTGCCAACAAACTGTTGTTTTTGAATGCACTGACGCTGCCATTTAGATGATTAGAAGCAAATCTATTTGTTGAACATGTAGTACGTGCCTAAAGCATTCACTCAATGTCATTAGCTCATTTTTGGTTGAAGTGGCTTTTAGCGGCTTTTGCATCTGAACTCATTGTGTTTATATATATATATATATATATATATATATATATATATATATATATATATATATATATATATATATATATATAGTTCATTTTTTAAAACATTTTTTGTTTTAGTATATACAGTAAATAAATACAGAGATTTCTACTTCATATACATATATAAAACATATACATATATAAAAATATATATGTATAAAAACTAACAAAAAGGAGGTATTATAGAGAAACCAAATTCACTTGTTTTGAATAATTGGTTAAAGTGCAATCTTGAGATCTAGTCATTGCCTGTTTGAAGTAAATAATCCCATCTCATCCAATCGTTTTCCTTTTTTGTTTTTGTAACCATAGGAAAATGTTCAGGTAACATATTTGATGAACCACATTGGTTACCACTTTACTTGAAGGGGTGTTTATAAGACTGTCACGTAACCCTTATAATCATGATATGAAACCCTGTCATAAATCCGTCATAAACATGATTGCCTTGAAGCTAATATAAATATGTGAGGAATTTTCTAACAGCGTCATTAATATTGTTTTTGTCCTCAACTACAGTGAAACAAGCTGAATTTGTCATTAAAATGTCATTAAATATTAATGAAGCTCTTAAAAATGATTGGACAGAGTAAAGACACTGATGAGACATTTAATCAATGATGAAAATAATCATGACACCGGTATAATGCCTCAAGACAATCATGTTTATGACGAGTTTTGTTAATATTAGTTCAATTAAAGTTAATTTATAGTCAGTGTAATGACAATTACATTAAACTTCATATCACCCAGTGCTATCAGCATCAGGGTATAACCCACAGGAGAAATGGCTTCATAATCAGAACAACACATTCATGATAATCCTGGAGAATTCAGGCTGATGTTGTGTGCTTTTCAGGCGTCTGCACTCGGGAACCTCCGTTCTACATCATCACTGAGTTCATGACACATGGAAACCTGCTGGATTACCTGCGCGAGTGTAACCGGCAGGAGGTGAACGCTGTGGTGCTGCTCTACATGGCCACGCAGATCTCCTCCGCCATGGAGTACCTGGAGAAGAAGAACTTCATCCACAGGTGAGCCAGAAAACACACACCTGGGCACCTATTATGCAGAAATCACTTGTATGCAGGGTTTAAGCACAGTTGTGTGTGTGTGTGTGTGTCAGCAGAATTAATTGTGTTTATTATAATCAGACTTGATGCAGAAGCACTGTGATTGGCATTCTCCCTTTGTACGTGTCATCAGAGGGGAAAAGCCCCACCCACTAGTGTCCCTCATTAGCATGTCCAGCAGCCCCTGAGTAAGAAGCAGCCGTCTGTCCATTAGCCATTAGAGTGTTTGAGCTGCTAAAGACGATGTCAGCATAGACTAACAGCATTATAGATGTGGAGTTTTAGATGAACAGCGACAGGAGTCTCCATCAGCAGATTATTTAGCTTGTTTAAAGGGAAAAATCACTTAATTTTGACTCATTGTTTCTAAATATAAGACAGTATTTTTTGCTAAATAATGTCTTGATTCTAGTCCAAAACTCTAAGCAAGAAAAGCATTTATTGCAATGTAGAGCTTGAAGTGGTGTTGAATACTGTCCATATTCCCTAAATGCGATTAGAAGACTGATGTCCAGCTTTAGTAATAGTGTCAGAAAGCCTGTCCTAGGAACTTAAGTTTAATAATAGTTTCCTGCATGGTCGGATAATCATGAAGCACACCAGTATGGCATGACTGTCACTCATTGTTTATGCTACATGTTATACAAGTGAGTACATGTATATGTTTGATTCTGAATAGTACAGTTGAAAGCAGAAGTGTACATACACTCTATAAAAGGAGCATGAAAAATATCTGATGGTAAATGATCCTGAATGTTCACTATTTTAGGTCTCAATGCCAGAATAATGAGAGAATTGTTTATTAATTTCTAGACAGTCAATAGTTTACACACATTTCCTTGGTATGTTTTAGCTTTGCTTGTAAACTGTATAACTTTGGCCAAGTGTTTTGGGTCTCCTTCCACAAGCTTTTCACAATAGTTTGCAGGAGTTTTGGCTCATTCCTCCTGCAGAATTGCTGTAACTGAGTCAGATTTGTAGGCTGTCTTGCTCACACAAGCTTTTTCAACTCTGCCCACACATTCTCTATAGGATTGAGATCAGGGCTTTGTGATGGCCACTCCAAAACATTCACTCTGTTGTCCTTAGAGCACACTTGAACTCATTTAACAGTGTGCTTAGGGTCATGGTCTGTTTGGAAGAGCCATTTGTGGCCAAGTTGTAATCTCCTGGCTGATGTGTTGAGATGTTGCTTCAGTATTTCTCCATAATGTTCTGTCTTCATGATGCCATCTATGCTGTGAAGTGGACCAGTCCCTCCTGCAGCAAAACAGCCCCACAACATGATGCTGCCGCCCCCATACTGCACAGTCGGGATGGTGTTCTAGGCTTGTGCGCTTTCCCCTTTGTCCTCATATTGCTCATTATGGCCAAACAGTTCAATCTTAGCTCCATCAGAGCACAGGACATGTCTCCACACATTAGTCTATTCCCCAGTGTCATTCAGCTAATGGTAATCTGGCTTTGTTGTTGATTCCGGCTTGTTGATTTTCCCATGTTGCTCATCATCGAGAATCTTTTTTCCACTCTTGATCTTCTAACCAAAATCTGATCCATATTTGGCCGCCTCAACCAGCTAAAATCTTGACTATAGTGGGACTTCACTACAAATAGAGTGAATTGACAGTCTGATTTATCTTTCAGGGATCTGGCAGCCCGTAACTGCTTAGTCGGGGAAAACAACCTGGTTAAAGTGGCAGATTTTGGGCTAAGCCGGCTGATGACGGGAGACACATACACGGCCCACGCTGGAGCAAAGTTCCCCATTAAATGGACTGCGCCGGAGAGTCTGGCCTATAACAAGTTCTCCATCAAGTCAGACGTGTGGGGTACGCATGGACAGACAAAAGAACACACACTCCACTATTACAAATGATGTTTACAGTAGTTTTATGTTTTCATTAAGCACGTTTTCTCTCATTTACCTTCTTTTGTCTCAACATTTAACTCATTTTATTTAGTTGTCTTACTTTTTTCAGGTTATTTATAAACTGTACTGCAAATGTAGTTAATGGAGCCTCGCGTTTTTGTGGCTTCAGGCATTGTTGGGATATATTTGAATGCTGTTTTAATGCATAAACAATTAATAAATTGCTATGCATATTATTATTGATGGAGAAGGTATTACCTTTTCAAAATTATATTTGTATATAATATAAAATGATTAATTAAAGTGTTTTCGCCATGTCCACTGAGCCATCTTTCCACATTCAGACATGCATGTGTGAGAAACTGATCCTCTGATTTGACCTCCTTCAGCATTTGGAGTCCTGCTTTGGGAGATCGCCACCTATGGGATGTCTCCGTATCCAGGAATCGACCTGTCTCAGGTGTATGAGCTGCTGGAGAAAGACTACCGCATGGACAGACCCGAGGGATGCCCAGAGAAAGTCTATGAGCTCATGAGGGCCTGTAAGCAGATCCTTCAACACAATCTCTGAAAGAAAGAGTAGACAAAGTGACACCCTATCATGCACACTGTGCAATGCAAGTGTTGTTTAGCTTTTATCAGCTCAGCGCAGGTTTCATTTTAACGTCCTGTGCCCTGTTTATATGGCAAATCTGCTTTGGTGCAATTGAAGCTTGCTTCTAAAGGTAATTGAATCTGCTTGGTTTAATGCATATTACACTCAAAGCACACCCATGACTCTATAACGACGTAAGGACATCCCTTTTAGACCAGTTTTCCCATCCTTAAAATTGTAAAAGTGGATTCAGACTTGCTCCAAGTGCATTTATATCGTTAAAATGGAGCCCAGTGAGTAAACCTGTATGACTGTAGTGTTTCTGTCTTTAGGTTGGAGGTGGAACCCTGCCGAGCGCCCTTCTTTTGCTGAGACCCATCAGGCGTTCGAGACCATGTTTCAAGAGTCCAGTATCTCTGATGGTATGAGCTTTCAAAATCTTTAATCAAACTGTTTTGAATAATAACACCATGTGTGTGTATTTATGGCCATGTGGAGTCTGATTTGAGGTTACTGTCTTACTGTCAACTCTAAATTACAATTAGTAACGGATTCAGATGTTCCCTATCTATGCATTCTGCACTATTTTACATTATTAATGCATTCAGTTTACTGTAAATCTGTACCTCTCTGGTGGCTCATCCTCATTCTTGTTGCATTGCAGAGGTGGAGAAAGAGTTGGGGAAAAAAGGAAAGAAGCTGACCCTGGGACCAATACAGCAGGCGCCAGAACTTCCAACTAAAACCAGGACACTACGAAGACCTACAGACGGCAGGGATGGGGACAGTCCCGGTAAGCTCTTCTCTCTCAGACCTTTGCTTATTTTCTTTATTATCGAGCAGTTGTACTGATGAACTAAACTTTTTCCAGACGCAGCCGAGGCCGAGGTCACTGGGCCCCCAATGATGCCGAGGCCACTCCTAGATAGCAACCTGAATGAAGATGATCGGCTCCAGTCTAAAGATAATAAAGATAAATTTCGAATGAATCCCTTCAGTTATATTAAGAAAAAGAAGAGGACGGCTCCGGCGCCCCCAAAGCGCAGCAGCTCCTTTGGGAAGATGGACGGACACCTAGACCGTAGAGGATTGGGTACTGACTGCAGGGAGGATTTCAGCAACGGGTCTTCCACCAATGATGCCTTAAACAGCATTGACCCTTGCAAATTAGTTGGGTCAAACAGTACCACGACCATCGGGGTCACCAACGGAGCTCCAGTGTATCCCGGTCAGCTCTTCCCATCTCATCCACGGAAAAAGGGCACTACATCGGGTGGTGGAGGGAAGCTTGCCACGACTCCACCTCCAGAGGAGGACTCCATGTCAAACTCCAAACGCTTCCTACGATCTTCTTCTTCCTCCAGCATGCCTCCAGGCTCTGATCGCTTCGAATGGAAGTCCGTAACCCTGCCGCGGGACATTCAGTCAACACACTTTGATTCTAACACATTCAGAGGCAAGCCAGCTTTACCTCGTAAGAGCTGCATGCCACGAGGTGGCACGCTTACCCCACCACCACGCCTTCCCAAGAAAAGTGAAGATGTTGCAGACGAAGTCTTCAAGGACTCTGAGTCTAGTCCTGGATCAAGTCCTTTAACTCTGACTCCCAAGCTAGGCCGCCGACCCCAAACAGAAAGCTCTAAAACTAGTGTCTTACAAACAGAGGTGTTAAAACCCAATGTGCTTCCACCTCTCGGAGACGAAGGCAGACCTCGAAGACTCAAACTGTCCTCTGAAATCCCAGGACAGAGAGAGCGGGAGAAGGGGAAGTTTGCGAAACCTAAACCCGCTCCCCCTCCACCTCCGGTCTCCAGTGCCAAATCTGGAAAGACCTCAAGGAGTCCGACTTTTGAGGTGTCTTCAGATACCAAAGTCAAGAGTTCACTAGACTCCGCAGATCAAGGCAAGGCTAGTCTATCCCAAGAAAGTGCCAAAAAGTTGCCCAAAAATGGCTCAAAGGTGAACCCCTCGAAGGCAGGTGCGACTGCTCCGCTACCTGGAATGGGAGCCAGTCCTGCGGTCGGGGATCCGGGATCTAGCTTCATCCCGCTGATGACGACGCGGCGTTCGCTGAGGAAGGCTCCAGCGCGGCAGCCATCAGAGCGACTCTCCAGCTCCACCATCACTCGAGACATGCTGTTGGAGAGCTCAGAGCTCCTGCGTACCGCCATTGCACGTGTCTCCGAGCAGACCGGCAGCCACAGCGCTGTCCTGGAGGCGGGGAAAAATCTGTCCAAGTACTGCGTCAGCTACGTGGAGTCCATCCAGCAGATGCGGAACAAGTTTGCTTTCCGCGAAGCCATCAATAAGCTGGAGAGCAGCCTGCGCGAGCTGCAGATCTGCCCCGCGGCCACCGGCACCGCAAACACTCCGCAGGACTTCTCAAAGCTGCTGTGCTCCGTCAAGGAGATCAGCGACATCGTGCAGAGGTAGCAGAGAACGGCGCCACTGGAAACACAGTATCTCGATGTCTGGGGCCATGTCTTACATTTCAGTTCAACACACCTCAGCTTATCTCATGCCAAATAGAGGAACGTTTGTTCAGTGTCTTATTACTGTGCACAAAAGGGGGAACGTTTGATGCAGAGCTGTGCTGAAGAGTAGGTCAAGAAATCAACTCTGCCACTTTCAAAATGCATTGCTATTCTCTCTGGAATCTATTCTGAGATTAGTTTTTAACAGCAGACGGCGCTCTAGGCTATTGTTTAACAGCAGACGGCACTTTAGGCTAGTCTTTAGCAGCAAACGCTAAACCCACAATGGATCTTCCTCATGAGCATTTTTTGTATAGTTAAAAACTAGCCTAAAGCCCCATCTGCTGTTAAACACTAGCATAGAGCGCTGTCTACTGTTTGTGTCTTGCTTGGAGTGCCATCTGCTATTTAAAACTAGCCTAGAGCACCATTTGCCGTTTCACACAAGCGTAGAGCGCCGTCTGCCATTAGACACTAACCTAGAGTGCCTTCTGCAGGTAAACACTAGCCTAGAGCGTCATCTGTTGTTAAAACAAGCCTAGAGTGCCATCTGCCTTTAAAGCACTAGCCTAGAGCACCGTCTGCAGATAAACACTAGTCTAGAGCGCCATCTGCAGGTAAACACTAGTCTAGAGTGTCATCTGCAGGTAAACACTAGTCTAGAGCATCATCTGTTGTTAAAACAAGCCTAGAGTGCCATCTGCCTTTTAAGCACTAGCCTAGAGCACCGTCTGCAGATAAACACTAGTCTAGAGCGTCATCTGTTGTTAAAACAAGCCTAGAGCACCCTCTGCTGTTAAAAAAACTAACCTAGAGCACCAACCGCTGTTAAAAAACTAGTCTAGAGTATCACCTGCTGTTTATATCCAGCATAGAGCGCTGTCTGCTGTTTAAAACTAGTCTAGAGCACCATCTGATGTTTATGTCTAGCCTTGAGCGCCATCTGCTGTTAAAAACTAGCATAGAGCTCTGTCTGCTGTTTATATGTAGCCTAGAGCGCCATCTGCTATTTAAAACTAGCCTAAAGCACCATTTGCCGTTTCACACTAACGTAGAGCGCCGTCTGCTGTTAAACACTAGCCTAGAGCGTCATCTGCAGGTAAACACTAGTCTAGAGCGTCATCTGTTGTTAAAACAAGCCTAGAGCACCCTCTGCTGTTTAAACACAAGCCTAGAGCGCCATCTTCTGTTAAAAATTAAGCTCAGAATTTATTTAAATGAGAATATTGCATCTTGATCAACTCTGAATCAATGCGCAATCGATTTCTCGAACATTTCCTCGCCACAGCTCTACTTCGATGTTCCTCTATCGTCCATTCGGCGACCCTAAAGGAACTCCAGGTCGAAGTCTTCGTGACGTGATCCTTCCTGACTGTCCTTCTCTGCATTTTCTCAACGAAAAAGGCCTGATCTCAGCGATGCAGACGATTGAAAGTGAATCACCTCGCGTGCCTCGTAATTATGGAACCAGAATCTATTTTGATCACAGAATGAAACTGATGTAGTATTTTTGCGATGTGGTTTTTGGTGTAGGGTGTTATGGTGAGATTGTGAACGCTCCCTGTGATGTGAGGAACTGCTTTAAGTATTGCAACACTGTGCCACGAACGACATTTCACAGACAATTCAGTTTTATTGCGCGGTTTGTGTTCCTACACAGCTTTCGGCAATGCCTTAGAGACACAAATCATCGATCGGCGATTAAAAAAAACACTACTGTCTCAAGGAGAAAGACTTGGAGGTGTGAAACCTGAGCTTAAGAAGCCGTATATGTATAGATGTTTTTATTTTAATGTTGATTTCAGACTGACGGAGGAGCTTTAATGACCACACTATTCTGTCTTAACCAATCTTTTCTCGTTGTTTTGCTCGTTTAGTTGAAATAATGCCCTTGTTTTCAGTATTAGTTTGTATTTTCCAACACTTTGCCGTCAGACTGCGATGCCTGAGGAGGACCACACGCTGCCTTGATTTCAACACGCCACCAGTGTTGCTGACGTTTTTATATCTTGTCTTTTAGAGATCATGCCACTACTTTTACATTTGTATTCAAGCCTCACTTTTTTTAATGCTCGTTTCTGTAAATACACACTTGTTTTCTCCTATCGGTTGATTCTTCTTGTAACCCTGGTGCAATGTGTGTTGCATACAATACAGTTTTGCTACTTGAACGACATCAGGAGTTTGTGTTTATTAGAGTTTAGTGTGTTTCTGCATGCAGAGAGCCGACAAATATGCTGTTTATAAATACACACTAACTGGCCACTTTATTAGGTACACCTTACCAGTATTGATTTGGACCCCTTTTGCCTTCAGAACTGCCTTAATCCTTCATGGCAGATTTTGCTCCATATTGACATGATAGCATCACACAGTTGCTGCAGATTTGTCGGCTGCACATCCATGATGCCAATCTCCCGTTCCACCACATCCCAAAGCTGCTCTATTGGATTGAGCTCTGGTGACTGTGGAGGCCATTTGAGTACAGTGAACTCCTCGTCATGTTCAGCAGTCTGAGATGATTGAGCTTTATGACATGCTGCGTTATCCTGCTGGAAGTAGCCATCAGAAGATGGAGACACTGTGCTCATAAAGGGATGGACATGGTCAGCAGCAATACTCAGGTAGGCTGTGGCGTTGACACTATGCAGGTGTACCTAATAAAATGGCCGGTTATTGTATATAAAATACCATTGTGAAAAAATAAATATATTTAGCTCCATGACAACAGAAATGTTTAACAATTTACTGCATTTTAAACATTGATAATACTAATATTAAATTTCATCATGCACGACAGTGAAAATGCAACACCAGAAACACAAACATGCAGAGCATTTTTTTTTTTTTATTGTCGTCATTAAAATCAAAAAGTCAACATTTTAAAATCATATACACACGAGAACAGTTCAAACGTTAGCACAGCTCCTCCAGTCTATACATATGTACTGTTTATACTGGTGTGTGAAGAGAAGCATGAGCGCCGTCCTCTAAACCAGTGTGTGTGTGATGTAGTGTCCTCTTCTGTGCCGTCCGTCACATCACCAACACACAGAGCTTTATGTACAGCAGTGTAATCAGATCTCATATGGTACATACACTGAATTAAGACACAGATGCTGCTTCAGAAGCTGTTAATATACAAGCCCATGTTTACTGTACACAACCAGCGCGTTTCAGAGATCTATACATTTCAGAATCAGAATAATAATGGGGCAGTGGTGTGAAACTCAAGTCTGGTGAGGTGATGGCAATGATATTAACATGAATGATAACAGTAAGGCAATGTAAAGTGATGGAAGTAAAAACAAACGTTTAGATAAGAGGAAAGAGTCTGTGAAGTGATCTTATTCTTTTCATTAAGCTGTTCACACCACAAGAAAATTGGGATCAATGCATTTGCGAATGCATATTAAAATTATAATTACAATGTAAATAATTGAAATATTAATCTGCACCCTGTCTCATTACAGGAGCTTCAACACGTCAAAGCAAATGCATTCGACATTCGTAATATTGTAACGCAATATTACAGTGCCAATATTATGATATATTCAATTCCACGTCTTGTTTATTTCTGCCAAATCGGATGTCTTATTGATATAAAAAGTCTCATTAAGCTATAAAATATACTCTCAATAACGTGTTCAATGCTGTCACGTTATCAAAAGTCCCATTAGTGACTTGTCAAATCAACAATAGCAGAAATGCATTTGACGTTCATATTAACGTAACTCATACAGCGCCAATATTAAGACACATTCAATGCCATGTCTTGTTTATTTCCGCCAAATCTGATGTCTTATCGATATAAAAAGAGTGTGTTAAACACGTTAAATCAATTAATTTGACCAATATTAAGCCATATTCAACACCTGGTCACGTTTTCCAACACGTCTCGTCTCCGATGAATGTGACGTCTCATTGTTACGCTAATTAAGATATCGAAATAAAGGCTGATGGGTGATGGGTCAACTGGACAAATCAAAATGCATTTGACGTTCTCAATAACGCAACTCATACAATGCCAATATTATGATGTATTTAATTCCACATCTTGTTTATTATCGACAAATGTGACGTCTCATTTCAGTTATAAAAAATATTATATTCTCAATAAGATCTCAATAATGTAACTCATGGCGTGCCAAAATTATGATATCCAACAGGTCTCATTTGTTACCGACAAATTTGACATTTTATTATCAAGTTATGGAAGATATGAATATTTTTTTCGTTAGCTGGGCGTCCCATTAATGATTCAAACTTCAACAATAGCAGAAATACATTTGACGTTCATATTAACGGAATTCATACAGTGACATATTCAATGCCATGTCTTGTTTATTTCCAACGAATCGGATGTCTAATCGATATAAAAAGATGCTGATGAGTGTTCTACACTAAATCAAAATGCATTTGACGTTTGTAATAACGTAACTTATACGATGCCAATACTATGATGTATTAATAAATAACGTAACTCATACAGTTCCAATATTATGACATATTCAATGGCATGTCTTGTTTATTTCTGACAAATCTGATGTCTGATCGAAATAAAAGAGTGTGTTCAACATCAAAATCAAAATGCATTTGACGTTCTCAATAACGTAACTCATACGGTGTCAATATTATGACGTATTTAACATCACGTTTTCCAACAAGTCTCATTTCCGATGAATGTGACGTCTCATTGTTACGCTTATTAAGACGCCGATACAAGTTGAGGCTGTTGGGTGTTCAACACATCAAATCAAAATGCATTTGCCGTTCTCAATACCGTAACGCTTACAGTGCCAATATTAGGACATACTCAATGACATGTCTTGATTATTACCGACAAACGTCTTATTATTATAAAATAATTGACATAAAAAGAGGCTTTTTTTGTTAGTCGGGCTTCCAATCAGTGACTCAAACATGTCAAATCAACACCAGCAGAAATTCATAAGACGTTCATAATAACGTAACTCATACAGTGCTAATATTATGACGTATGTATTGCCATGTCTAGTTTATTACTGATCAATGTGACGTCTCATTGTTACGCTAACAAAGATATTAATATAGAGGCTGATGAGTGTCGAAACAAAATGCATTTGACGTCTTCAATAATGTAATTCATGTGGTGCCGATATTATGACGTATTCAATGCCATGTCACGTTTTGCAACAGGTTTTGTTTATTACCGACGGATGTGACAAAACATTGACTTAAAGAGGCTTTTTCATTGGACAGGCATCGAATCAACACCAGCAGAAACATGTTTGATATTACTAACAATGTATACGGTGCCGATATTAAGGCATATAATCAAAGCATATCATGTTTATTTCCATTGAATGCCGTCTCATTGTTATGCTAATTATCGATATAAAACAGGTTTGACGTTCTCAATAACATAGCTAATGCAGTGCCAATATTTAGCCGTGTTTAACCCCGTGTCTTGTTCATTACCAACACATTTGACGTCTCATTGTTATGTTGAAAAAATTGACGTAAAGAGGATTTTTCGTTAGACGCGCGTCCAATCAGTGAGCCAGACCAGCAGAAATGCATCTCGCAATTATAGTAACGTGACTCGCGATGTGCAACACTGTCACGCTCTCCAGCAGGTCTGGTTTGTTATTTCCGATGAATGTGACGTCTCGTTTGGGATATAAAAGAGGCTGACTGGTGTTCAGCGGATGAGGATTATGGGAAATAAGAGCACGGAGAATAAGGAGCCGCGTGATGATGATGATGAATTAGCAGCCACACCCCTCCCGCTGCGGCTGTGTTTCACTCGTCAGTCTTCCTCCCTGCGGCGCTGAGGGTTTGTGCTGGACGCCGGATTCTGCCGCGTTCAGATCCAGACTGCCATCCTGAATGTTCTGGTAGATCTTCTTGGCTGCTTCCAGGAAAGCGTCCTCTACGTTCTCTCCGCTGCGATGACAAACAGACGGAGATCAGCGCGCTCAGCAGTACACTAAAGCGGAGACACTAGGACAGGGGGGTCCACAGTCAGTCCTGGACACACGGGTTCCTGCATTCCCTCAACAAGCCTGCCTGGAAGCTTTAGCACACCTAGAATGAGCTTGATCAGCTGCTTCAGGTGGGTCTACTTGGGGTTGGAGCTAAAATATGCAGGACAGCGGCCCTTCAGGACTGAGTTTAGACGAATCCCAGTGTGATTACTGTAGTGCTGTTACTGATTTAACTCTTTCCCTGCCAGCGTTGCCAGGACTTCACCTCAATTTGCCAGCTCTCAGGATATTATCAGCTCGGACTGTGTTACACATCAAAATTAAGAACCAATTAATCCATCCCTTACACCTTAACCCACTCTAAAACCTACCCAGACCATCCAACCTGTTCCTAACCCGACCCGTATCCCACCTCTGAGCATATGAGTGTTCTGCA
>NC_141025.1:79902500-79910000 GCF_052040795.2 Danio rerio
TTTTATTAACTTACTAAGTTTATTTTAACGTGTTAACCAATGTTTACTCATTTTCATTACTAATACTTTATTGTAAAGTGTTACCCGCTGTATTTTACATATTTTTGAATTATTGTTCATTTACATTTGTTGGTGTGATGCTCTTGAGCACAGCAGGAGTCCACAATAGGCAGAAAACCCTGCATGTTTCCTCAAACTCAACTATGATATTAACAGTTGGATGGTAAGGGTGTGTGCATGATGGTATAAGTACGAAAGTGCATCCAGCTGGAGTCAAGAGTGTAGTGTCTGGCTTCAGCTTCAACTGTTTTAAACCACAAGATTCAATGATTCACTGTAGACCTACACACAACCGCACGTAACGCATCAAGAACTGTTTTTATTTCTCTGAAAAGTGACATGAGACCTTATTCTGATGATTACAAAACAACTCGCCCGACAGACACAACGGCTGCATTTCCCTGTAATCCCAGCTTTAAAGACTGATTCCCTAACAGACATATAACAAAAATACTATAGTAATTCATAGTA
The DNA here is from genome assembly GCF_052040795.2 of Danio rerio. Taxonomy (NCBI): domain Eukaryota; kingdom Metazoa; phylum Chordata; class Actinopteri; order Cypriniformes; family Danionidae; genus Danio; species Danio rerio. Next base: position 79,903,032 of record NC_141025.1, read on the forward strand.
AATAATGTACTGTATAAGTTATACTACTCACAGCACTTTGCTAGTGTATGCTCCAGCATACTGGTGTGTTTGTTGACTAGTGAACTGACCAACTGTATTAAATAATGTAGTATATACTGTAATGTAAACTGTGGTGTATTGTAGAACAATATACCCTATAGCTGTAGAGAACTACAGTGTTGGCTCATTTGTTTATATTACGTTGTCATAGCAACTGTAGAATCGCCACAGCAGATCAATTACTGTAGTTGTTGTGTTACCATAGCAACTTTAGAATCACCATAACATATCAATTACTGTAGTTATTGTTACCATAGCAACCGTAGAATCACCACAACAGATCAATTACCATAGTTGTTGTATTACCATAGCAACCGTAGAATCACCACAACAGATCAATTACTGTAGTTATTGTGTTACCATAGCAACTGTAGAATCACCACAACAGATCAATTACTACAGTTGTTGTGTTACCATAGCAACTGTAGAATCACCACAACAGATCAATTACTGTAGTTATTGTGTTACCATAGCAACTGTAGAATCACCACAACAGATCAATTACTACAGTTGTTGTGTTACCATAGCAACTGTAGAATCACCACAATAGATCAATTACTTTAGTTGTTGTTACCATAGCAACTGTAGAATCACCACAACAGATCAATTACTGTAGTTGTTGTTACCATAGCAACTGTAGAATCACCACAGCAGATCAGCTCAAGTGTTCACTATAGTATGGTTCAGAAACTCTACAGTATTTACTATACAGGACTGCAGTCCGTGTTTGGTGTGGGAGGGCAGCAGCATGCTTTAGAATGTGTTTACAATGGCTTGTTGAGATCTGTTCAAATCCTGTACATCACAGAAACAAAACACGCTGGGACATGCTCAGACTTTTCTCCGAGAGAGAAGTACTAGGTTTGAGTATTGTTCTGACAGACATGAAGAGCTCACAGCCAGACCAATGACAAAACAGAGTTATTTACATATGTACAGCTCATTTTACAGTAGATGTGCATGTATAGTGTGTTACCAGTTCACACTGCAAAACATGCCTCTCTTACATGTTTCTAGTCCAAATATCTACAAACTCTTAAATCAAGAAGCGTTTCTAGATAAGCACAACATATAGTGCTGTTTTCAGGAATAATGAGTCAAAATGAAGAGAGTTTCTCATTAAAACAAGTAATAATAATCTGACAATGGGCTGTGCAATAAAATCTTAATTCAAAGTGAAAACAAGAATGTGTTTCCTTAAAACAGATTAAAATATTCGATTGTCAACAAGCACACAAGCCAAACTGTTCCCTTAAAAACTACAGTGTTTATCTCGGAGACACACTGTATTCTAGAATCACCCATATGCTGACATTAGATCTGATATAATGGCCTTCATTTAAATACCGCCTCAGTGCAGTGTGCACACACTCTGTTCATCCAACTGTTCTGAGATCAGTGTGTTTCAGTGTTAACTCCATTAGTTATTGAATACTGTGACGACAGCGCTTATTATGTTTATATATGCAGAGCATGACTGTAGAATACAGTGCTACCCTCACTGAAATCAGCCATGTTTTTTGGTAGTAAAACTGTAGTGACCATGTTTTTTTTTTTTGCAACACCAACTATAATTTTACCATGGCAATAGTAGTAAAACTGTGGTTACACAAATGGTGGTCAATGCACAAAAACAAACACGGTTACTACAGTTGTGCTGTCACAAACACACGGCCCATTTTCATAAGGTCACTCAGAAAACTGTCATTAGAGTAGAAGTGTTTGTGGAGTCTTCAGTGCATCTGAGGAATGTGTGTTCATCATCCTCAGGCCAGCAGCAGCAGTGCGGTCAGCAGGAGCATCTGCAGTGTGAGGAGCGGCCGGCGGGTGGCGCTGTTGCAGAGCTCAGAGTCACAGCAGTGGATGGAGACTCCGGGCAGCTCCTGCTGCTGACAGTGGCGAGAGGTGGCACAGCCCGCCGTCAGGACCATACCCAGAGCCGCTACACACACACACACACACACACACAGAGAGAGAGAGAGAGAGAGAGAGACATCAGTCGCAGAACACACACACACTAATAGAACCGTCAGTTACAGAACACACACACACACACACACACACACACACACACACAGACTGACACGCAGAACCGTCAGTTGCTGCTCTTCAGTGTGTCACTCTCTCAAGGCCAAACGCCTCATAATTAAGCTCATTAATGAGGACTCGGGGACGTGTGTGTGTGTGTGTGTGTGTGTGTGTGTGTGTGTGTGTGTGTGTCACCCTTAACATCAGGACATGTGCACATCAGACGTCATTTTTTCATAAGTAGAATCTGACTTTGATTTACGCTGTGTGTGTGTGTGTGTGTGTGTGTGTGTGTGTGTGTGTGTGTGTGTGTGTCACCCTCAACATCAGGACATGTGCACATCAGACGTCATTTTTTCATAAGTAGAATCTGACTTTGATTTACGCTGTGTGTGTGTGTGTGTGTGTGTGTGTGTGTGTGTGTGTGTGTGTGTGAACTTGTTTATGCTACTTGTTTAATAATACCAAGGTGTGTGAAAGTGAAAGTATAAGAGTGTGCAAGTGCAGAAGTATGTAAGTGTGTTTGTGTCTGCATGACAGTCTGTGTGTACATCAGTGTGTGTGTGTGTGTGTGTGTGTGTGTGTCTGTTTGTGAGTGTGTGTGTGCCTAACTCTACATTATCAGGGTTACCCCGTCAGTAACTCTCCATCTTTCATCTCACCTCTTCATCTGTGTCTTTCAGCAGAACTGAAGGTGTCACACACACACACACATCTCTCCATTTACATCAACACACACATTATATTTCCTTTAGGGCGCTCAGATTATTCTAAATATCTACAGTCAGGTCCATCAGTATTTGGACATGGACACAACTCCTTCAGTGATGTCTCAGTTATACAGCAACACGAAGGATCTGAAATGACAGAAGATGTGCTTTACCTGCAGACGGTCAGCTTTAATCTGAGAGTGTTCACAGCCACATCAGCTGATACAGCAGTCTGCAGATGTGCCTCCCACTTGTTAAGGGACCAAAAGTAGCGGGACGATTGTCTTCTCAGCTGTTCCATGGCCAGATGTGTGTTGTTCCTTCTTTATCCCAGTTATAGTGAGCAGATAACAGCTCCAGAGCTCATCTCCAGTGTGCTGTTAGCATTGGCAACTCACGAGGAGATCCAGTGGAACTGCTTCTCTTGTGTTTATCGATGATGTGATGCTGACAGCAGCCGCAGGATGAGTTCTGAAGCGTCTCGGGCAACACTCTCTGCTCATATTCAGCCAAACACTTCAGAACTCATTCAACAGATGGAGAATGACCCAAAGCACACTGTAAAAGCATCCACATTGTTTTTTTGGACCCTTAACAAGTGGGAGGCACATATGCAGACTGCTGTTATTCCTCCAGCGTTCACCTGATGTGGATGTAAACACTCTCAGATTGAAGCTGACCGTCTGCAGGTGAAGCGCATCTTCATCATTTCAATTAATGTGCGTTGTGTTGGTGTATAGAGACAAACATGTCGGAATTGTGTCCAAATATTTATGGACGTAACTGTGTGTGTGTGTGTGTGTGTGTGTGTGTGTGTATAAATGTGCATGAGTGCTGATGTCCTCTGTGTCGTGTTCAGCAGTAAATATTATGCTTGACTGAACAATACACACTTCCAGCGGGATTAAAGACACACTGAAGGCGGGTGTGTGTGTGTGTGTGTGTGTGTTGATCCGCTGACGGCTGTGATCATCAGCATCTCTCTGTTCTCCTGAGCAGTGTCAGCGTTCACTCTCAGACTGACACACACACGTCAGCACACTTCACTATTGACCATCGCTGCGTCTGCGTTTGCCTAATGTTTGCCTAAGTGGCACATCTCAACACACACACACACATGCATGCATTTCTAAAAGTTTGCGAACAGTTTACTTAAAGGGGTGTTCATAATTCTGAATCAGGAAGTGTTGTGTTGACAGGTAAACATGTTGTTTTGATTTAACAGATAAAGATGTGCAGTTCCCACATAGCAAAATTTCTCTGGCCCAGCTCTGGCCCACACAATCAGGTTTTGCTTGGCCCACATGCCGCAGTGAATTACGGTACATGACTGGACCAAATCTGGCTTCCAGACAAGGGCCAAACACAGACCATATCTGGGCCAAGTCTCAGCCAAGTTAATAACTCATAACTGGGCCTGAACTGGGCCAGATAGGTTGGTGTGTCACGATTGCAATGAAATTGATAAACCCATGGAGTGATGCGCTTTAGGCACACTATGGGCACGCTTTTTCTCAAAGTGACCTGATTGGTCGAATTTTTTTTCTTTACTCAAAAATGATTTTAGTGTGTTTTAAATGTGGGTCAAGACTGGCCAAACTCACATGGCCCACTTATCACATTTTTAAATCTGGGCCAAATACTACGTTTTTCATCTGGCCCAAATCTTGTGTGCCGCCTTAAAGACGGTGCCACCTCTGCCAAACCCGGGCCATGTTTGGCCCACATGCTGTATGCCAGTGCCGGATGAATGCCTGCTGTGCCAGCTTTATGCCAAATCTGGGCCAGAATTCTTTGCTACTAGGGTTATTTTGCGTGTGCTTTAGAAACCGCCTGTGATCGACACACTCTCCGCTCTCCATATGCACCACACACTTTCTTAGCCACTCGCAATTCTTGTGTGCTTCACACTGGTGAGTGGGCTTCACAAACCACCTGTAGGACACACACTTATCCTCTCTGTATGCAGCAGACACCGTCTTCATGTAACTCGGACTTCTTGAAATCGTTGCGCAAACCCCTCTACACCCCTCTAGATTATCAATTCTTGAACAGCTCCAGTAATCCTCGTTTGTTTTGTTATTTCAGGCTGATCGCTGTGTGTGTGTGTGTGTGTGTGTGATGCAGATGTCAGTTATATTCATCTGAGGTTGTTTCCTGTTGAACGGCTAAAGAATAGTAGAAGATTAAGTGTGTGTAATCTGTGCATATGTGGGTCAGGGTAGATTCATCCACAGAAATACTCTGATCTGACCCTGGGATTGAAAGCGGGCTCTTGATAAGAAACGCTGGAGATTTTCCTGGTGCATGTGTGTGTGTGTGTGCTGAAGTGTGTGTGAATGTGACTCACTGCTCTCCGTCTTGATGCAGAAGCGATGCTTGAAGCCCTTGTGTGAGTGTGTACACGTGATGACCTCTGGGTTCGTGCAGCCCACGTCCACATACTTCTGCCCGTGGAAGACGTTACAGCCGTAACACTGCAGACCGCCGACTGACAGGAGAAACGGCAGGATTAGAGCCACTGTCAGAGAAACATCTTAATAAACAGCAGAGCACAAACACAGAAACACAAAGCACAGGTAAAAGAAACAAATACAAACACGAGATGACAGAACTACAGGCTAGGGCACATACCATGATGCTGGATTAGCTGGTCAGCCGGGGAAAATTCTGTTCAGCGTTTATATTGTTAACATATTAATGCATTACTCGTCTTCTCGTCTACTCGACAAGTTAACTCAACTACTCACTAGTCAACTCATCTACTCACTGGTCAACTGATCTACTTACTAGTCAACTCATCTACTCATCTACTCACTAGTCAACAGGTAAACTCATCTACTCACTAGTGAACAGGTAAACTCATCTACTCACTAGTGAACAGGTAAACTCATCTACTCACTAGTCAACTAGTCAACTTATCTACTCTCTAGTCAACAAGTTAACTCAACTGCTCACTAGTCAACTCATCTACGCACTATTTAACCAGTGAACTCATCTACTCTCTAGTCAAAAGGGTAACTTAACTACTCACTAATCAACTCATCTACTCACTATTCAACTATTCAACTTATCTACTCACTAGTCAACAAGTGAACTTATCTACCCTCTAGTCAACGGGCCAACTCTACTACTCATTAGTCAACAGGTTAACTCATCTACTCACTAGTCAACTCATCTACTCACTATTCAACAGGTCACCTCATCTACTCACTAGTTAACTCATCGACTCACTAGTTAACTCATCTACTCACTATTCAACAGGTCAACTCATCGACTCACTAGTTAACTTATCTACTCACTATTCAACAGGTCACCTCATCTACTCACTAGTTAGCTCATCTACTTACTATTCAACAGGTCACCTCATCTACTCACTAGTTAACTCATCTACTCACTATTCAACAGGTCACCTCATCTACTCACTAGTCAACTAGTTAACGTATCTACTCTCTAGTCAACAGGTTAACTCAACTGCTCACTAGTCAACTCATCTACTCACTATTTACCCAGTGAACTCATCTACTCTCTAGTCAAAAGGGTAACTTAACTACTCACTAATCAACTCATCTACTCACTATTCAACTAGTCAACTTATCTACTCACTAGTCAACAAGTGAACTTATCTACCCTCTAGTCAACGGGCCAACTCTACTACTCATTAGTCAACAGGTCAACTCAACTACTCACAAGTCAACTCATCTATTAGCAATACAACAGGTCAACTCATCTACTCACTAGTCAACAGGTCAACTCATCTACTCACTAGTCAACAGGTCAACTCATCTACTCACTAGTCAACAGGTCAACTCATCTACTCACTAGTCAACAGGTCAACTCATCTACTCACTAGTCAACAGGTCAGCTCATCTACTCACTAGTCAACAGGTCAACTCATCTACTCACTAGTCAACAGGTCAACTCATCTACTCACTAGTCAAGTAGTCAACTTATCTACTTACTAGTCAACAGGTAAACTCATCTACTCACTAATCAACTCATCTACTCACTAGTCAACAGGTAAACGCATCTACTCACTAGTCAACTAGTTAACTTATCTACTCTCTAGTCAACAGGTTAACTCAACTGCTCACTAGTCAACTCATCTATGCACTATTTAACAGGTCAACACATCTACTCACTAGTCAACTCATCTACTCACTAGTCAACA
>NC_141025.1:79915000-79962500 GCF_052040795.2 Danio rerio
CTACCAACTTATTCTGCATATGTTTTAAGCAGCAAATGCCAATCCAGCTGCAACCCAGTACTGGGAAACCCCCATAAACACTTAGTCACATACACACTCAAACACTACGACCAATTTAGTTAATCAATTCCCCAATCAATCAGGGGTCACCACAGCGGAATGAACCACCAACTTATCCAGCATATATTTTAGACAGCTGATAGCCTTCTAGGCGCAACCCAGTTCTGGGAAACACCCATAAACACTCATTCACACACACACACTCATACACTATGGCCAGCTTAATTAATCAATTCCCCAATTAATCAGGGGTCGCCACAGCAGAATGAACCGGCAACTTATCCAGCATATGTTTTAGGCAGCAGATGCCCTTCCAGCTGCAACCCAGTACTGAGAAAACACCCATACACACTCTTTCACACCCATACGGCCGATATAGCATATTCAGTTCCCCTATAGCGCATGTGTTTGGACTGTGGGGGAACCCGGAGCACCCGGAGGAGACCCACGCCAACACGGGGAGAACATGCAAACTCCACACAGAAACACCAACTCACCCAGCCGAGACTCAAACCAGAGACCTTCTTGCAGTGAGGCCACAGTGCTAACCGATGCACCACCGTGCCGCCTAAATACAAACAAAAACACTTAAATATTATCCATTCCATGACCCAAATGCGGTTAACCCAATGTGTTTGTCCTTGTTTGACCCAACTCTGGCTGTTAACCCAGCATTTTGTACAGTGTGCATATGGTGTGTTTTCCCTCTCATTAGCAGCGCTGCACTGGGTTCACCAGAGCTTAAGATGAATTATTAAAGTGACACAGATATGACGGGTCATATTTAAATGTGAACATGGAAAGCTTAGCATCGTGATCCGCTCATTAATCTCAGATATCTCCAGAGGCTCTGAAGTCTCACTGTTAACTCCATGTTTCACGCCGAGACACCAAATCTGACATCTTCTGAGCATATTCATCCTTTCTCAGCTGCTTTCTCCAGTCTCAGTGTTGCGCACCACATTAGCGCGAGTCCTCCACATGTCACGTGTGCTAATGCCAGCTGCTTTATCCTGCAAATATACTATAATCCTCTCTATAATGTGGAGTTACATCTAAACGTGTGTGTGTGTGTGTGTGTGTGTGTGTGTGTGTGTGTATGTGTGTGTGTTTGAGAGTATATGAGTGTGTGAGTGTGTGCTCAGGCCTCGGCCCTCTGCCTGCATATTTATTGACTTGAAAGGGAATAAGTGAGATCGTGTCGTGTTTACACTCATTTCTTGTGCCAGTTTCAGTGAAATTAGGTCGGAACCCAGAAGAAATCAGCTGCCTTTTATGTCATTTAATGTGAAGATCCTCCAGCTGTCAGATGTATGCAAGACTCACTCCCCACATGAGGAAACACTAGCGTATGCCATACTGTAGTGTATACTAAAGAGTGAATGTACGGAACATGTAGTACACTCTTAAAAATGCTGTTTAGGTCATAAGTTGGGTCATATATGGACAAACCCAACCAAGGACTACAGTAATCAATCTGTTGTTGTGATTCTACAGTTGCTATGGTAACAACGACTAGAGTAATTAATATGTTGTGGTGATTCTAAAGTTGCTATGGTAACAACGACTACAGTAATGAATCTGTTGTGGTGATTCTACAGTTGCTATGGTAACAACGACTACAGTAATGAATCTGTTGTGGTGATTCTACAGTTGCTATGGTAACAACGACTAGAGTAATGAATCTGTTGTGGTGATTCTACAGTTGCTATGGTAACTCAACAATCACAGTAATGAATCTGTTGTGGTGATTCTACAGTTGCTATGGTAACTCAACAATCACAGTAATGAATCTGTTGTGGTGATTCTACAGTTGCTATGGTAACAACGACTAGAGTAATTATAATTAATATGTTGTGGTGATTCTACAGTTGCTATGGTAACAACGACTACAGTAATGAATCTGTTGTGGTGATTCTACAGTTGCTACGGTAACAACCACTAGAGTAATTAATATGTTGTGGTGATTCTACAGTTGCTATGGTAACAACGACTACAGTAATGAATCTGTTGTGGTGATTCTACAGTTGCTATGGTAACAACGACTACAGTAATGAATCTGTTGTGGTGATTCTACAGTTGCTATGGTAACTCAACAATCACAGTAATTAATTTTTTGATGATTCTACAGTTGCTATGCTAACAACCACTAGAGTAATTAATCTGTTGTGGTGATTCTACAGTTGCTATGGTAACAACGACTACAGTAGTTAATTTGTTATAATGATTCGACAGTTGCTATGGTAACAAAAACTACAGTAATGAATCTGTTGTGGTGATTTTACAGTTGCTATGGTAACACAACAACTATAATAATATAAAAAATGAGCCAATACTGTAGTTTTCTACAGCTACAGCGTATAATAATCAACAATACACCACAGTTACTGTAGTAAAAGCTAAAGTACAGTACATTATTGTTAATACTACTGTATGCTGCTGTGAGATGTGGTCAATACTGTATTCTGTGGTATTGTTTCATATCCGAACACAAGTGACATCATGTATGTTTATGAAGGAGCAGGCAGCATCAGAGTGGCTGTTGTCTTTATCACTCACTCAGACGGGATGTAAATGAAGATATGCCACATGTGTACGGGAGATTACGGTGTGTTTTTGTTCCTCTGGAGAGTGTGTGTTGCAGCACATGCTCAGAGACACATGATAAGGTCATGATTCTGTCATCAGCGCAGAGATCAGGACAATTTCATCATGCATTTTTCCAATCTGATGCCCTTAATTCCGCATCTACATCAGCACGACTGCTGTTTTCTGTTTAATCGGATGCTGGGAGAGATGCCAGATCTGTGTGCGGGAAACTCCAGACATTCACAAGACGACAGGAACAAACCTACAGTTTATTGATTATCATTTCCCGCTTGAAAAATAACTACAGTACATCTTAGGATTATACTATTTTTTATTGGTTAATGTTCAAAAAAACATTTCAAATAAAAATTTAACAAAATAAAACAAAGGAGAATAAATGTGTTGTTATTTTTTCCTTTTTGTTGTTTTAAAAAATACAATAGAAACCCACATCAAACAAAACAATGTGGTTATTACTACAGTGTGTTTGAGCCAAACTTCATTAAAATTCTACAGTTGCTATGGTAACACAACTATAGTAATTGATCTGTTGTGGTGATTCTACAGTTGCTATGGTAACACAACTATAGTAATTGATCTGTTGTGGTGATTCTACAGTTGCTATGGTAGCACAACTACCAAAGTAATTGATCTGTTGTGGTGATTCTGTTGTTGCTATGGTAACAGCCACTATAGTAATTAATCTGTTGTGGTGATTCTACAGTTGCTATGGTAACACAACCACTATAGTAATTGATTTGCCGTGGTGATTATAATAAACTTTCCTTTAGTATGGTTCAAAAACACTAGTATTTACTACACATTACTGTAGTATTTTTCATTTGGGATGATGACGAAAGAGAACAGAAGCCATTAAAATCAAATCAGCAAAAGAGGAATATATCATGTAAGAGCATTTACAAATATTGGGTTTTTGTAAAAGAGAACGAAATATATTAGATAATTAAAAATAATAGAATGATATTTTCGCCAAATGAGCTTAAATATAAGAAAATGTTTTTTTATAATTATTTAATGAAGGTTTATCGTCATGATGACGTACGTCACAATAGATCATAATTCCTAACTTTATGAAATTATTATATTCTTTTTTGTGAGTGTCACTCGTTGATAGTGTACTTATTGCACTGCTACATGTGTGTTCCTATGTTCAGCAATGCAAAAGCGAACTTTATGAATGATATTAATGAAATATTCGTGCTTTAATAATCGTGTTTCATGCGCCACCGCGCGGTCCACCTCTGAACTGCAGCAGCGGCGCGCTCTGGCGTCATCTCTACGCGCCGAGACGCGCGCACACGTGTCTCACTAGCGTCTGCGGTGTTTTCATCGCACATTTCTTTAATTTCCTCGATTATCTACCATCCTTTAGAGCTTCAGAAATGGCCCAGAGAAAGAAAAAGCTGATGAGGAGGAAGAAAAGCGGCGCAAACCGCGATCACGAGCTCCAGTCCGACGATGAAGAGTTTGAGGTGGCCGCAGGAGTCAAAGATGACGAAAATACCGTGAGTTTCACACGCTTTCTGTCGGAGAGTCACCGATTATGTGTGTGTTTTCTTTAAGTCGTCAACTGATTCAGCTGTGGAGACTCAAATATTAACACAAGATTCCCCATCCACCGATAAAAGTGGACATTTGTAGAGCTTTAACATGATTTCTCCTCCAACATTAGACAAGCTGAGAACATATGAGCAGTCATGTTTCCCTGATCAGTGTAAGAAAACAGACACTGAGATATGAGACAGTAGTGTTTAACCACCCAAATGCTGCTTTTGTGACTTGTTGCTGACTTTATTAATGTTTGCATCAAGCTTATTTGTGTTATAACAGCTACTATTACATATTTACAAGACTGAATTTACAACAAATCGCTCATCTGATACAGCTGTGACTGTAGTTATTAAATATGTCATATCATCACCTGATTACATTGTAACCTCCTATATGACCTACAGAAAAGAGCATTTAAGCTTAATCTATCGAAATATTGTTTTGGTTGTACTACAATTATACCTTTTTGAGGAATGCAGAGCGTATAAAGCTTTCAGAAACTGCATATTAAATCACAATATTACTATAAAACAAAACGAAAATGCTGATTATTTCCCCTAAAATATGTGGTGATTCAGCAGTTGCTATGGTAACACACCTATTACAGTAATTGATTTGTTGTGGTGATTCTACAGTTGCTATGGTAACACAACAACTACAATAATCTGCTGTAGTGATTCTACAGTTGCTATGGTAACAACAACTACAGTAATTGATCTGTTTTGGCAATTCTACAGTTGCTATGGTAGCACATCCAGTACAATAATTTCCTGTGGTGATTCTACAGTTGCTATGGTAACACAACAACTACAATAATTGATCTGTTGTGGTGGTTCCACAGTTGCTATGGTAACACAATAACTATTGTAATATAAACAAATGTCTAATATTGTAGTTTTCTCCTACTTTTACCATTATAAATATACATATTATACATACTTATTGTTTTGGTCATACCACAATGGTTTATTATTGCTTGTCCTTTTTAAATAATACAGAACTTAAAGAGCTTTCAAAAAATGCTTATTAAATCACAATATTAATTAACTAATAAACAAAAGAAAGACGCTGATTGTTTTCCCCTATATCTTCAGCACATGTTGTTGTTTTGTCTGTCGTATTCAGTTTGAATCAGTTTGGCCTGGAGGTAATCGTCATCTGAATTCCTGCTAGTTAGCTTGTGTCTTGAACACTGTCATTAGCAGCAGTATTGTGAGTGTGCTGTAAGATCAGTGTGTGTGTGTGTGTTTGCTTTTGCAGACGGTCAGGAGGCTTCCTCGGTTTCCGGCCTCGTCTGAGTGCGTGTCTGACGTGGAGCTGGACACCAGAGAGCTGGTCAGAGCTCAGAACAAGAAGAAGAAGAAATCTGGAGGCTTTCAGTCTATGGGTGAGCAGGAAATCTGGCAATGCAGAGTCTAAAGCTGCTCCCTGCGTGTGTGTGTGTTTGCGCACATGCTGTCTGCTTTTCAAATAACACACTTAAGCATGCAAAAGTGTGATATGGTAGATTTCACAATATAAGTCATGCCATCTCCTGATGATGATGTGTATCCCAGTATAGTCGCATGTCTGCACTCATATTAGTCATGAACAGTATTACTGTAAGCGATGTTGCAACATGAATGTTATGAATATGCATAATATGAAGCGACAGACTTTTTATTTTGTCTGTATGTCTTATATGAGTGTGTTCTTCTCTTCAGGTCTCAGCTATCCGGTGTATAAAGGCATCATGAAGAAGGGCTATAAAGTGCCCACACCCATCCAGAGGAAGGTAAAGTGCTGCATGAGCTGATGATGGACACGGTTACAGCAGAGCTCAGTTACTCCTGAAACTCTGGATCATCAATATGATCTTTAATCCAGTAGCAGAAGCAATCAGTCCATGCTGGAGTTGTTAAGAGTATATTTGTGTGTCTCTTGCAGACGATCCCGGTGATTCTGGACGGTAAGGATGTGGTGGCGATGGCCCGCACCGGCAGCGGTAAGACTGCAGCGTTCCTCGTTCCCCTGTTTGAGAAGCTGAAGGCTCCGCAGGCACAGACGGGGGCTCGGGCACTGATCCTCACACCCACCCGAGAGCTCGCCCTGCAGACCATGAAGTTCACCAAAGAGGTCAGAGGCTCATTCACCTCTTCACTCATTCATTCACTCACTCAATTCTTCACTCATTCATTTTTTACTCGTTTGCTCACTTGTTCAGTCACTTACTCATTATTTGATTCTTTCAGTCAATTATTTGTTCACTTATTCATTCATTTATTCATTCATTCATGTTTACTCACTCATTCATTTACTAGTTCACTTATTTATTCACTCATTCATTCATTAACTCATGTTTTCATTCATTTACTAGTTCACTCATTCATTCATTCACTCATGTTTGCTTATTCATTCATTCATTCAATTATGTTTATTCATTCATTAACAAGTTTACTCATTCATTTACTCATTCATTTACTCATTCATTCATTCACTTGTTCATTCCATCATACAATCACTCATTTGTTCATTCATTTACTAGTTTATTTTTTTACTATTTACTAACTCATTCATACTCTCATTTTACGTGTTCAATTCATTCATGCATTCATCTACTAGTTTAGTCATTTATTCACTTACATGTTTATTCATTCATTTACTAGTTCACTCATTCGTTCACTCACTCATGCGTTCATTCATTTTTTCATTTTACTAGTTAACTCGTTCTTTCATCATGTTTACTCATTCATTCATTTACTAGTTCTCTCATTCATTTATTCACGCATTCACTAATTTGTTAATTCATTTTCTAGTTTATGCAGTCCTTTACCCATATTTAATCAGTCATTCATTTATTTACTAGTTCACTCTTCACTCATGTTTACTTTCATTCATTTATTCATTCACTAGTTCATTCATTTACTAATTCACTCATTCATCAGTCATGTGTTTACTCATTCATCAATTCATTTTTTACTAGTTCACTTATTTATTCATTTACTAATTCACTAGTTCATACATTTATTTAGTAATTCACTCATTCATTCACTCACATGTTTACTCATCCATTATTCATTTGTTTACTAGTTCACTCATTTATTCATTTGCTAGTTCATTATTTAATAGTTCACTCATTAATTCATTTACTCACTCATTCATTCATTTACTAATTCATTCATTCATTTACCAACTCATTCATTCACTCACATGTTTACTCATCCATTTAGTCACGCTTTTACACATTTATTCACTCACGCGCTCACTCTTTTGATCACTTGTTTGTTCACTTGCTCATTCACACTTTTATTAATTCGTTCATTGGCTTGCTTGATTGCTTATTCATTCAGTCATTTACTTGTACATTTATTTCCTTGTTCATTCATTCATACACTCTATTAACTGTCCATCTTATTTATTCATCTATCCACTTGTTTATTCACTCTCACATTCATTCATTCATTCATTCATTCATTCATTCATTCATTCATTCATTCATTCATTCATTCATTCATTCACTCATTCATCCAGTGTTGTGTGATTTCAGCTGGGGAAATTCACTGGTCTGAGAACAGCGCTCATTCTCGGTGGAGACAGGTGAGTGAAGGTTTGATTATGCAGTCTGGCCTCGTGTGTGTGTGTGTGTGTGTGTGTGTGTGTGTGTTAAACTCTGCATCAGCCGTGACTCTGTTTGTTTTCTCTGTTCTTCAGCATGGATGATCAGTTCGCTGCTCTTCACGAGAACCCAGACATGTGAGTTCTGCATCACGTGTGTGTGTGTGTGTGTGTGTGTTAGTCCAGGTGTGAATCTGTGTGTTGTTGTGTTCTCAGCATCATCGGTACTCCTGGTCGTCTGATGCACGTCATCCAGGAGATGAACCTGAAGCTGCAGTCGGTGGAGTATGTGGTGTTCGACGAGGCCGACAGGTGAGATGTGTGTGTGTGTGTATGTGTGTGTGAACTGTGTATGTCACCGATGCTGCGGTCAGATATTCCCGTGTCTTTAATAACGTCTCTCCTCCTCAGACTGTTTGAGATGGGCTTTGCGGAGCAGCTTCAGGAGATCATCAGACGTCTTCCAGACGCCCGGCAGACGCTGCTGTTCTCCGCTACGCTTCCCAAACTCATCGTGGAGTTCGCCAGAGCCGGTACACACTCAATAACAACATAGAATTTAATATAAAACGTGAGGTTATGTGTTCTTAAAGTCATAAGACATGATATAATACAGCAATCTCACACACTCAGGAGTGCAGTTTCCTGAATATCTGCAGATCTGATGTGGATTTTAATCTGCAGTTCAACAAACAAGAAGCTGTCAGTGAACGGGTCACAGTTCTGCCACAGTATTGGCTGTTTATTGCTGATGATTCAGTGAAAATAGTTCAGAGAATGAGTTCAAAACTCTGTGTGTTTCCTTCATGAACAAATGTTTTTTTTCCTGAATGAATCATTTGAGTTAATGATTCAGTGATCCATTCATAAATTATGGAATGAATCATTTGAGTCAGTGATTCATTCACAAGTAATGAAATATATCCACTGTTTTGAATGAATCATTTGATTCAGTGATTCAATGATCCATTCATGAAGACAGTCACTAAAGTTATATTTGAATCAACTGTTTTGACCAAATCATTTGATTCAGTGATTCAATTAAAGTGGTTACTGCTTCATTTATGATTGAATCAACTGTTTTGACTGAGTACATGACTCGGTGAATCACACTTTAAGACCCGGACTCCTGCTGGTGCTTTTAGTCTCATGCAGGAAATGTAAGTGTGTGTGTCTGTGTGTGCAACAGGTCTGACGGAGCCGGTCCTCATTCGTCTGGATGTGGACACTAAACTGAGTGAACAGCTGAAGGTAGAGTCCAGTTCACTGCTCTTCTGTTCACACTAATATTAATATCACTCAGACATTATAAAACAATATAAATGTGTGTGTGTGTGTGTGTGTGTGTGTGTGTGTGTGTGTGTGTGTTCTGCAGCTGTCGTTCTTCTCTCTGCGTCTGGATGATAAGCCGGCTCTTCTGCTGCACCTGCTGAGGAACGTGGTGAAGCCGCAGGAGCAGACGGTGGTGTTCGTGGCCACTAAACATCATGTGGAGTATCTGAAGGAGGTGAGTGAGTGTGTGTGTGTGTGTGTGTGTTAATAGTATGAGGTGGGGACCTCAGCATGTTGGCACACTCACAAAGTGTGGAACTATAACAATAGTGTAGGTCAAATCCCCGGTCCACACAATGTTTTGCCTATAATAGGCTCAGGAGGTGTTTCTGATGTGCCTGGTGCAGTTTTTCCTTTATCCCCACATGACCATTAACCTGACCTGAGTGTGTGTGTGTGTGTGTGTGTGTGTGTGTGTGTGTGTGTGTGTGTGTGTGTGTGTGTGTGGCCAAGCTGCTCTATAGCGCTCCTGTAGTCTGATTGCAGTACTGCACCCTTAAGCTCACTTGTCGTGATAAACACACTCTGCCGACTGCATATCTGAAGATCCCTGAAGAAACCCCACTGTAATCTTCTTAATTAGGATCCATCAACAAATTAATCAGTGTGTGTGTGTGTGTGTGTGTGTGTGTGTGTGTGTGCGCGCAGCTGCTGTCAGCGGAGGGTGTGGACTGCTCCTGCATCTACAGTGCTCTGGATCAGACGGCTCGTAAGATCAGCATCGGTCGCTTTGTTCATCGTAAGGTGATGCTGCTGCTGGTGACGGATGTGGCGGCGCGCGGTATCGACATCCCCCTGCTGGACAACGTCATCAACTACAACTTCCCCTGCAAACCCAAGCTCTTCCTGCACAGAGTCGGTGAGACCTCAGTGTTTGGGTGCATCTGACCTTTTACCTCTGACCTCTATACTTGGACCTCTATTTTCTGACATCTGAACTCAAGTCGTTTGTCTCTGACCTTTGACCACTAATCTCTGACCCCTGTTTTTGACATATGACCTTTGAACTTTTTTATACTCTGACATTTGACCTCTCTTCTAACCTTTGACCTCTGCCCTTTATCTTTTGTTCTCTGATCTTTGTCCTCATCCCTGTTCTTTGATCTCTGAACTCTCTTTTATACACTATTCCTTGACATCTAAACAATACCATCTGACCTTTGACCTCTGACATCTGACTTCAATCCTTTGACCTGACATTAGACCTTTGACATCTGGTCTTTGAACTTGGTATTTGTTCTCTGACCTTTGACCTCATCCCTTGGTCCTTTGATCTCTGAACGCTATCCTTTATACTCTATTTTCTGACATCTGAGCTATATCTTCTGACCTTTGACCTCTACACTCTGCCCTCTATTCTGACCTTTGACCTCTGACTTCAATCTTTTGCCATTTGAACTTTATATTTGACCTCTGCCCTTTACCTTCTGGTCTTTGAACTTGGTGTTTGTCTTCTGACCTCTATCCTCTGAAATTTGACCTCTGACACTTCACCTCTATCCTCAGATTGCTATCCTCTGACCTTTGATCTCTGAACTCTATCCTTTATACTCTATTTTCTGACATCTGAGCTATATCTTCTGACCTTTGACCTCTACACTCTGCCCTCTATTCTGACCTTTGACCTCTGACTTCAATCTTTTGCCATTTGAACTTTATATTTGACCTCTGCCCTTTACCTTCTGGTCTTTGAACTTGGTGTTTGTCTTCTGACCTCTATCCTCTGAAATTTGACCTCTGACACTTCACCTCTATCCTCAGATTGCTATCTTCTGACCTTTTGTTCTCTATCCTCTGACCTTTGATCTCTGAACTCTATCCTTTATGCTCTATTCTCTGACATCTGAGCTATATCTACTGAACTTTGACCTCTATACCTTGCCCTTTATCCTGACCTTTGCTCTCTGAAATTCATATTTTGGCATTAGTCCTTTGACCTCTGCCCTTTATCTTCTGGTCTTTGAACTTGGTGGTTGTCCTTTGACCTAGTTCCTCTGAAATTTGACCTCTATCCTCAGAATGCTATCTTCTGACCCTTTGTTCTCTATCCTCTGACATTTGACCTCATCCCTCTATCCTTTGATCTCTAAATGCTATCACCTATACTGAATTCTCTGACATCTGAGCTATATCTTCTGACCTTTGACCTCTGTCCTTTACCTTCTGGCCTTTGAACTTGGTTTTTGACCTCTATCTTCAGATTGGTATCTTCTGGCCTTTGACCTCTGCCCTCTATTTTTTGACTCCTGTCCTCTATCCGCTGACATCTGACCTTTAACCTCTGTGCCTTAGGTCGTGTGGCTCGCGCTGGTCGAGGGGGAACAGCATACAGTCTGGTGTGTCCTGATGAGGTGCCTTACCTGTATGACCTGCACCTGTTTCTGGGTCGACCCATGCAGCTCGCACACCCCGAACACACACAAGGTACTGCACACACACACACACACACGCATATATACACAAACAAAACATATATAAAACAAAAACACACTTATATACACACAAACACACATACATACACACACAATCAAACACACACGTATACACACAGAAGTGCTTCTGGTGCTGCTCAAACGAGCCTGCAGCAGAGTCCAGACTGAGCCTACACACACACACACACACACACACACACACACGCATGCACTGTGTCTGCCCTGTGCTCATGATAACTTTGCTGTCCTGTTGTGTGTGTGTGTGTGTGTGTGTAGAAGCGGACGGTGTGTTCGGCCGTGTTCCTCAGAGTGTTCTGGATGATGAGGAGTGTCAGCTGATCACGGCGCATCAGAACTCTCTGGACCTGCAGAATCTCAGACGCGTGTCAGAAAACGCCTACAAGCAGTACCTGAAGTCCAGACCCGTCCCGTCTGCAGAGTCCATCAAGCGCAGCCGCAACACACAGCTCACAGACATGGCGGTACACCCGCTGCTGGGTCAGTGTGTGTGTGTGTGTGTGTGTGTGTGTGTGTGTGTGTAAAAGAGTGCATGTGTGTGTGTTTAAGTGTGAGCATGTTAGTGTATGTTTGTGGGTGTGTCACAATGCTTGAGTGTTTGTGGGTGTGTGCGCTTGTGCGTGTGAGCCTGTGTGTGTAGAGTGAGCATGTATGTGTCTTGTTTTTGAGTGTGTGACAATGCTTGAGTGTGTGTTTGTGTCACCCTCTGTCGGATGTGTTTGTGTGTAGTGAGAGTGTGTATGTGTTTGTGACAGTGCTTGAGTGTGTATGAATGTGTTCACATGTTAATCTCTCTGCTGTGTGTGTGTGTGTGTGTGTGTGTGTGTGTGTGTGTGCGCGCAGGCTGTGGGCTGGAGAAGATGGAACTGGATCGACTGCTGATGGTCGACACCATCAAGGGCTACAAGGCCAAATCTGTACGTCTACTCACACTCGCGCACACACACACACACACACATGCACACACACGCACATTGTTTTCAGAGCATAATGTAGTGTTTTCTCCAGTTGAGGTGTGTGTGTGTGTGTGTGTGTGTGTGTGTGTGTGTGTGTGTCTCAGACTATTTTTGAGATCAACTCCAGCAATAAGACGAGCGCTAGCGAGGTGATGCGCGCCAAACGCTCCCGGGACCGCCAGCGGGTGGAGAAGTTCAGCAGAGCAAGAGCAGAGCTGAGGGCGGAGCCAGGGGCGGGACTGAGGGCGGAGCCACCAGTGCACAGAGAGACACAGGAGGAAGACGAGGAGGAGCAGGAGGAGCTGTCGGTGAGCCACCGCATTCGCACACACACACACACACACACACACACACACACACACACACACGTATATATGTACAGACACAACTTGTTCTCTGAGCCCAGTGTGTGTGTGTGTGTGTGTGTAGACGGTGTTCTCTGAGGTGGTTGGAGGTAAGAGACGGAGGCCGGATGCGGAGCCGCACACACACAAGAGCAAGAAGAGCAGAACAGCGGGCCGAGACCAGGAGTTCTACATCCCATACAGACCCAAAGACTTCAACTCAGAGCGCGGGTATTGTGTGTGTGTGTGTGTGTGTGTCAGACAGTATAGAGTCTGCATCACTATACTGGGGCAGTAGGCTCAGTGTGTGTATTGTTAATAGTGTGTTTGTTTGTGTGTGTGTGTGTGTGTGTATAGACGCAGTGTGTGAATTGTGTGTGTTGTTAATGTTCAGTGTGTGTGTGTGTGTGTGTTTTATCAGTGTGTGTTTCTAGTAATGCTCAGTGGTGTGTTAATGAGCTGTGTGTGTGTTAATTCTCATTGTGTATACAGTGTGTGTTAATGGTGTGTGTGTGTGTGTGAGCTCAGTGAGTGAGTTATGTTAATACTCTGTGTTTGTTGCTAATGGTGTGTGTGTGTGTGGTAATGCTCAGTGTGTGTCAATACTCAAGTGTGTATGTTATGCGTGTTGTTATGATGTTTAATAACTGTGTGTGTGTGTGTGTGTGTGTGTGTGTGTGTGTGTGTGTGTGTGTGTGTGTGTGTGTGTGTGTGTGTGTGTGTGTGTGTGTGTAGGCTCAGTCTGGACTCTGGTGCGGGCTCGTTTGAGCAGCAGGCCTCCTCTGCAGTTCTGGATCTGATTGGAGATGAGAGCAACACATTAAACCAGCACAAGAGCCTGATGAAGTGGTGAGTGTGTGTGTGTGTGTGTGTGTGTGTCTGTGTGTGATTATCTGTGTGTGTCTATTTCTGACCGCACGTGTGTGTTCACCACAGGGACCGCAAGAAGAAGCGCTTCGTCCGTGACACCGGCAAAGAGGACAAACACAAGAAGATCAGGACGGAGAGCGGACAACTGATCAGAGGACACAAGAAGAAGAAGAGCTTGTATCCTACACACACACACACACACACACACACACACACACACACACACACACACACACATCATTATATTATCATTATTATTAATATAACACATCACACAATACACCACACACACACTATTATAATACATCACACAACACACACACACTAATAAACACATCACACCTCGCACTACTGTCACACACAACACAGACACACTATTGTCCCCCTGTGCTGGTGTGTTGTCTTGACGGAGCTGCAGTTATGAAGAGTGGAAGAAGAAGTATAAGGTGGAGGGCGGAGCTTCAGACTCTGATGGAGAAGGGGGAGGAGCTCAGAGGGGGCGGGGCTCTGCAGGTACATCTGTGTATATACCTGCTCTACTCTCTGACTGTGTGTGTGTGTGTGTTTTGTATCTGTGTTTGTTTATTTGTGTCTGTATGCGTGTGTGAGTTACTTTGTGTGTTTTGTGTGTCTCCGTGTCTTGTGTATCTTTGTTTGTGTGTGTATTTGTATGTCTGTTTGTGTGCATTTGTGTCATTACTGTATCTGAGTGTATTTTGTGTGTGTATTTTCTGTTTGTGTGTGTCAGTGAGTGTATTTTGTGTGTGTGTGTCTGTGAGTGTATTTTGTGTGTGTATTTTCTGTTTGTGTGTGTCAGTGAGTGTATTTTGTGTGTGTGTGTCTGTGAGTGTATTTTGTGTGTGTATTTTCTGTTTGTGTGTGTCAGTGAGTGTATTTTGTGTGTGTATTTTCTGTTTGTGTGTGTCAGTGAGTGTATTTTGTGTGTGTGTGTCAGTGAGTGTATTTTGTGTGTGTATTTTCTGTGTGTGTGTGTGTCAGTGAGTGTATTTTGTGTGTGTATTTTCTGTGTGTGTGTCTGTGAGTGTATTTTGTTTGTGTATTTTCTGTGTGTGTGTGTCTATGAGTGTATTTTGTGTGTGTATTTTCTGTTTGTGTGTGTCTGTGAGTGTATTTTGTGTGTGTATTTTCTGTGTGTGTGTCTGTGAGTGTATTTTGTTTGTGTATTTTCTGTGTGTGTGTGTCTATGAGTGTATTTTGTGTGTGTATTTTCTGTTTGTGTGTGTCTGTGAGTGTATTTTGTGTGTGTATTTTCTGTGTGTGTGTCTGTGAGTGTATTTTGTTTGTGTATTTTCTGTGTGTGTGTGTCTATGAGTGTATTTTGTGTGTGTATTTTCTGTTTGTGTGTGTCTGTGAGTGTATTTTGTTTGTGTATTTTCTGTGTGTGTGTGTCTATGAGTGTATTTTGTGTGTGTATTTTCTGTTTGTGTGTGTCTGTGAGTGTATTTTGTGTGTGTATTTTCTGTGTGTGTGTCTGTGAGTGTATTTTGTTTGTGTATTTTCTGTGTGTGTGTGTCTATGAGTGTATTTTGTGTGTGTATTTTCTGTTTGTGTGTGTCAGTGAGTGTATTTTGTTTGTGTATTTTCTGTGTGTGTGTTTGTGAGTGTATTTTGTTTGTGTGTATCTGTGAGTGTATTTTGTGAATTTGTCTCTCAGACTGTATTTTGTGTGTGTGCACACTTTTTGTGTGTGTGTGTGTGTGTGTGTGTGTGTGTGTGTGTGTGTGTGTCTGCGTACATGCATGCATTCTTGTTTTGTGTTTGTGATGTCCCCACAATTCACAAAAACAAACGTGTGTGTTCAGGTCGTCGGGGTCGTGGTTGGGGTCGCTCTGCAGCAGGTTCCCAGGCTACGCCAGCGCAGCATCAGGGCGGTTCAGGCGTTCGCTCGGAGCTGAAGAACCGGCAGCAGATCCTGAAGCAGCGCAAGAGGAAAGCAAAGCAGCAGTTCCTGCAGAGCGGAGGCATGAAGAAGCTCAGAAACAAGGGAAAACAGCGCCTCCGAGAGGTCATGAAGTCCGGCTTCGGCCGCGGAGCAGTCAAGAAGGGCAAGATGAGGAAGAAACTTTAGGAGAATGCATAGTGTGTGTGTGTGTGTGTGTGTGTGTGTGTGTGTGTGTGTGCGTGCGTGCGTGCGTGCGTATGCGTGTGTGTGTATGTTTATAAGAATAATATGGAGATCAGTGTGTGTTTGTCATCTCTGCGTCTGCATTAAAGGTGTGTGTTGTTCAGCTGAAGCTCTGTGTACGCCAGTGGCAGAACATTATTACCACAGTAAATCATTTCCAGCGCTGTTTTTAATAAATGCAGGAAGCATGAACATTGACTGCACTGATGGAAGTGAAACACACAACATTATACACACCTGGACACTGACGTGATGTATTGATCGTAATTCTGTCCAGTCATTGTCACCGTGACAGGTTCTGCTGATAATGCTAGTGTTGCTGGGCAATATTGGAGAGTGTTGTGTCTTTATTATTGAGAAAGGCCAACAGATATTGTGTTTGCGTCCCATTGGCCTGGTTAGTTTCCCTGTGCCTCACCTGGTTGCCCATTGATGACATCATTTGCCCAGCGGCATTTCTCAGCATTAGTCATGAGTTAATGTCTGATCATCGAGAGGTTTACTCCACCTGAAGGACCCGGGGGAAATGGATTAAAGGAATTCATGTGTTAACCGCTGGACTATTTGTGTTATTGCTCAAATCATAAACTAAATAAATGTAAAATAATAATAATTTTGCTCAAATAATAAATTGATTTGTCCCACCTTGCCAGGTTGCACTACCACCCATTCACAAAGTAGGTAGGCCAAGCGTAATTTGATGATAACACACTGATACCCATCAGATTTAGCTACCAGTGTAGTTTAATGTGGAGTTGTGTGATGTGAAGCTGTAAAATCGCACAAACCCACCTAATCCCCAACCTCAGAGCCATTCAAATACAGTGTTGGTAGCATAATCTGAGGGGTGAAACAGCAGGACACCGCAATAATACGGAAACGTCAAATTTACTGTCCCGCACACATAAACACCAAGTGTTTGTTGTTAAGTGGCCCACATACTGCAAAAGAAGCTGAAAGATCATTCTGAGTTCATGGCAAAATATATTTGGTAGTAATCTGACCCATATCTGTTCAGCAGCCATGCCACATGTACCAGCTGTTAGCCACATTGTGGCCCAAATGTTCTTGCTATCTAGGCGTAATTTGATGAAAAATGGTAACAATCTGCGTTATGACGACAAGTATAGCTTTATAAATGTACACACCTGTTTAAAAGATCACAATATTAAAACCGTTCAAGAATTCAAGATGGAGATGATGACCGTTAAACGCGCCATAACCGAAATCTGCAGCACGCATGCGCCACAGGTGTGATCGATGAGACGCAGATTAGAAGAAGCGAGCTTGTTTACACACGAGAAATGACGCGAGAAACACCAATGTTTACTTAAGATCATGAAATAACTCCTCTACGACGAACTGAACCGGTCACTGTGTTGGTGTTAACGCAAATATCACCGACTGGACTCTCAGAATTGTTGTCATTCCTGAAAATCAACAATGAAACCCTCAGAAATGTTTGTAAGCAGCTGCAGCTCATCTGAAGAGGTAAGAGAGGTCTAAAGACAACAAACATATATCCTCATCACTTTATTTTCACAACTCTCCCTACTGAAAAACTGCTTAAACCAGCATAGGGTTGTTGGCTGGTTTTAGCTGGTCAACCAGTCTGGTTTTAGAGGGGTTTTAGCTATGTCTTGGCTGGGAGTTGACCTGCTAAATCCAGCTTGACCATTTTCCAGCTAAAACCAGCCTGGAAGTAGCCAAGACCTCTTTAAAACCAGGCTGATTGACCAGCTAAAACCAGCCAACCAGCTTAAGCTGTTTTATCAGCAGGATAGGATTATTATGGCCACAATATGAAGATAACCCGTACTGAAATCCAAAATATAGCCATCATGTGTATATAAACATACATAAAGTTAAAGGCAATATAAATTTGTACATTGTTGAAAAAATATGCAAACGGACATTTTTGCTTCACTCACTGGCCACTTTATTAGGTACACCTCACTAGTATCGGTTCGGACCCCTTTTGCCTCCAAAACTGCTTTAATCCTTGGTGTCAGAGATTCAACAAGCTACTGGAAATATTCCTCAGAGATTTTGCTCCATATTGTCATGATAGCATCACACAGTTGCTGCAGATTTGTCGGCTGCACATCCATGATGCCAATCTCCCGTTCCACCACATCCCAAAGCTGCTCTATTGGATTGAGCTCTGGTGACTGTGGAGGCCATTTGAGTACAGTGAACTCATCGTCATGTTCAGCAGTCTGAGATGATTGAGCTTTATGACATGCTGCGTTATCCTGCTGGAAGTAGCCATCAGAAGATGGAGACACTGTGCTCATAAAGGGATGGACATGGTCAGCAGCAATACTCAGGTAGGCTGTGGCGTTGATGCTCAATTGGTACTAATGGACCCAAAGAAAATCTCCCCCACACCATTACACCACCACCACCAGCCTGAACCGCTGATACAAGGCAGGATGATCCATGCTTTCATGTTGTTGAGGCCAAATTCTGCTCGCTCTGAACTGCAGCAGATCCTCTTGATCATGTCTACATGCCTAAATGCAGTGAGCTGCTGCCATGTGATTGGCTGATTAGACATTTGTGTTAACAAGCAGTTGGACAGGTGTACCTAATAAAGTGGCTGGTGAGTGTATGAACGTAACATTAAAGCTAATATATCTATATGCGTGTGTAGACGTCCATTTTTCATGCACAAATCCAAGCAAGAATATGTACTTTGCATGTATCACATTTCTATATAAGACGTCTGATTGGTTAGGAGCTGCAAAATCCTGTTGTAAACACACTGTGATTGTGTGTTTTGTGTAATTGTATGACAGGACGGTGTATAATTGTGACTGAAGGGTGGAGTTGATCTTCAAATGAGTGAGTAACGGTGTTATTCTGAATGGGGCCCTCCATTCACACAGCTGCTGGAATTGGCTTTTGTTTACAAATGGTGTACGGTGGTGTGAAAAAGTGTTTGCCCCCTTACTGGTTTCTAATTTCTAACAAATGTCTTTATAACCTTTTTTTATACTGTTAGATCTGTTATTTTATTTCTCATTTGTTTTTGAATTTGTTGGATCTCAGCAGAATGTTTTGAGGATCTTTTGGTCTACTTCGCTTTGTCGGGCAGCTTCTATTTAGGTGATTTCTTGATTGTGAACAGTGAGAAATTGAACTCGGGTGTGATGAACCAGAGTAAAGCTGCAGTCACACTGGACTTTTCTCCCCATAGACTTCTATTCATACGCACGTGAATGCGTCAGACTGGAAACGCAGGGTCATGCATCAAGTTTCGCAGTGCAAATTTCAAGTTTGGTGAACTTTGACCTGCGAAACCGCATCACTTGACTGCATGAGACCAATCGAGGATCAAAACATGAGCTCTGGTCAGAAATTAAAACATGGAGCAACCGCTTGCTTTTTTGAATGTCTAATAATCTTGTTTAATCCCGCCCCTTTTCACAGCGCCGCATGACAGAATTTTGCATGTTAAAACTCTAATGTGACCGCAGCTTTGTTTTAACACCGGGGGGTGAAGACTTTTTCACAAGGGTAAATCGTGCTGATGCGGATGTTCTTGTTGTTGGTTGACTGCACTGCGTATGAGATTCTCCATCAGATGCCTTACTTATAGGGAGAAATTCAGTGATTTACAAACTTGAGTGTCTGCAGTGGGCACTTCACTGCT
This sequence comes from Danio rerio, assembly GCF_052040795.2. Lineage (NCBI taxonomy): Eukaryota > Metazoa > Chordata > Actinopteri > Cypriniformes > Danionidae > Danio > Danio rerio. The sequence goes on from NC_141025.1 coordinate 79,934,572, forward strand.
GTTTATGGCTTTCTCACCGCTGCTGACCGTCAGCTCTGCTTGTTTGTGAGCTGATTTGCGGCGCTGTGGATTGAACACATTTACTCATTTAGCAGATCATTTCCTTCAAAGCTCTTTAAGGGACTAATAAAAGAAGCTCTTCATGTCATCAGAGAGTTGCAGTATAATATAAATGCTACAGAAAGTGTGGAGCTCACTCAGATCACTGCAGATCTGTGTGTTCTAAGAAGTGTTGGCTGCTTATTAGGAGGAGTCTGGTGCATGCGGAGAGCATCATCATATTGTTCAGCTCTAGCAGTGGAGCAATGCTGACAACATGCTAACCCATGCTAAAAATGCTAATACATACTGAGAACATGTCAGCAAACATGCTTATTCATAATGAATTTATGCTTACAAGATACTAACTCACACTAAAACATGTTCGTTCATACTAGAAACATGCTAGCAACATAAATCATACAGGAAACATGTTAACAACATGCTAATCCATACTAGAAACATGTTAACGAACCTGCTACTTCATATTACATTTATGCTAAGAACATGTGAATTCACACTAAAAACATGCAAATTCATACTAGAAACATGCTAGCAACATGTTAATTTGTACTGAAAACCTGTTAGCAAACATGCTGGTTCATGCTAAATTTATTCTAACAAGATGCTAATCTATTCTGAAAACATGCTAACAACATGTTAATTCCCACTGTAAACATGCTGACAACATGCTAATCCATACTGGAAACATGCTGACAACATGCTAATTTATATTGGAAACACGTTAACAATATGCTAATGCAAACAGGAAACATGTTCACAACATGCTAATTCGTAGTGAAAACATGATAACATGCTAATGCATACTAGAAACATGTTAGTGAACATGCCAATTCATACTAAATTTATGCTAAGAACATGCTAATTCACATTACAAACATGTTAATTCATATTGGAATCATGCTCTCAGTATGCTGATTTATACTAACAAACAACATGCTATACTGGAAACGTGTTGGCAACATGCTAATTCATAAAAAAATTATTCTAGCAAGATACTAATTCACACAAACACATTCATTCGTACTAAAAACATGCTAGCAACATGCTACTTCAATCTGGAAACATGCTGACAACATGCTAATCCATACTGGAAACATGATTCTATTCTATTCTAGAAACTTGTTAGCAAACATGCTAAATTGTACTAAATTTATGATAAGAACATCCTAATTCACAATAAAAACATGCAAATCCATACTGGAAACATGCTACAACATCCTAATCCATACTGGAAACATGCTGACAACATGCTAATTCATACCGGAAACATGCTGACAACATGCTAATCCATACTGAAAACAGGCTGACAACATCCTAATCCATACTGAAAACATGCTGACAACATGCTAATTCATACCGGAAACATGCTGACAACATGCTAATCCATACTGGAAACATGCTGACAACATGCTAATGCAGACCGAAAACATGCTACAACATCCTAATCCATACTGGAAACATGCTGACAACATGCTAATCCATACTGAAAACAGGCTGACAACATCCTAATCCATACTGAAAACATGCTGACAACATGCTAATCCATACTGGAAACATGCTGACAACATGCTAATGCATACCGAAAACATGCTACAACATCCTAATCCATACTGAAAACATGCTACAACATCCTAATCCATACTGGAAACATGCTGACAACATGCTAATCCATACTGAAAACAGGCTGACAACATCCTAATCCATACTGAAAACATGCTGACAACATGCTAATTCATACTGGAAACATGCTGACAACGTGCTAATCCATACCGGAAACATGCTGACAACATGCTAATGCATACTGGAAACATGCCAATAGCATGTATTCATGCCAATAAGCCAAGTAGATTTGTCTGTCTGTCTGTCTGTCTGTCAGTCTATCTTTTTTCCACACTGTTTCGAACTAAACATCAGGGGCCTCATGTACGAAGACTTGCGTGGAAATCTTACTAGAACATTGCGTACGCACAAAGCTGTAAATGTGCGTACGCAGAAAAAAATTCAGATGTATGAAACACTGCGTACGCCGAGTCTCACGCATATTCTTTTGTACATCCGAATGAACGTGAAACTGAGCGCAACATGCACGAGCACAAAACCCCTCCCTGCCTCCTCCCCCGTATGAATATGCTAATGACTATGCTAATGGCAAAACCCAACAAAAAAGCAATGGCAAAAGCAAGCGAAAAGAGAAACTTTGAACAGAATGTGAATTGGAGGTGCTGCTTTCGGAGGTAGATCGGAGAAAAGCGGTGTTATTTGCAAGTTTGTTTTTCGGAATTAACAACAAAAGAAAAAAAAATAGAGTGGGAGAGTTTAGCTGATGCGGTTGACACAGTTGGGTCTGAACATCGCACTGAGTGCATTTAAAAAAAATAGTCTGGTTTATATGTGCAAACTGTTGCAGCACTCTGAACAGTCTCAGTGGCGCGCTCGTAAGACGCATGTGATCATGTATTGACACATTCGAGCATAAACTCGGCTCGAATCCAGCGTCAGATGAAATCTATCTTCTTTTTTTCCCCCCGCTACATATCATATTTTGCCTACTATTTATCACGAGAAAGACAAGTAGGAATCATTAATAAGTTTGTGCATCATATTTTATTTGCACATTTATTGAATGGAAATGTTTCTGATTCACGCATGCAAATTCATCTTCAGATAGTGTCTTTATAGCAATGTGTGTGCAGTAGATGGCTCAGATTACATTGGGAAAACAGGCGACCGCTGTAAATTGTGCTTTAATGTTTAGCTGGTCAACTGTATGGTATGGAAACCTTATTTACCTGCTAGATGAACCCGTCTCATACAGCTGCCATTGCAAGGATCAGACACTTTGTAGAGAGGAATTCAACACAACTGCCTCTAGGAGTCGCCAATGGAAATAAAACAGACACGCACAAAAAATGTGCGTACGCCAGCCAGAAAGCTGCCGTGAAGCTGCGCACATTCCCACGTTCAGTTCATTGTTAGTAAATCCAAACGTGAGCGATTCTGAGCGTGAAACCTTGCGTACGCAATGTTTTTGTGCGTACGCAGCGTTGATACATGAGGCCCCAGGCTTCCAACATGCTTTCTCAAGCCATCATAAAGTTTTCCTTCAAGCTTTAATATCTAGTTTTATTTATTTCTTTATTTGCCTTCTTCAATAGTCTGCTTTGTTTCATTCAGCAGTGAATCGCGGCTGTTTAATTTCTGAAGTTGTACTGATGCTGCTTTCTTTTCTCTGAGCTAAATCATGTGCTGTATATAACATTATTTAGAATATTGCATAGCGTTTCTGTTCAATCTCCCTACTGTATAGAAGCTTTTCCTCAAGGTAAATCAGCAGTGTTTGTCCATCTGCGGCTGGATTCCCAGAGGAATGTTTCTCCTACAAGAGCTCCAGCATGTGAACTATTAAAACCCGTCTGATAGCAGATAATGTGGAGAGAGCGGCTCTTCATCCGTCCAATCAGACGCTCCGAAACGAAGAGGACGGAGCCGGTTATCAGCGTTCCCAGCGCATGTCCACCATCCACTTATCAACACGGCCATTATTAGACTGTCAGTCAATGTCGGTCACGGTCGATCGTGTTTCCAGAGCTGGCAGACGGCACACGACCACTGCGCCTCTCACAATACATCATTTCAGCATCGCAGTTTCACAATAGGCAAGGAGAGTTTATTCCTACAGCACATTTCATACACAATGCTAATTCAGTAATAAATAAGAGTGCTGCATCACAGGGCTCATTCAGTAAAGGCTCAGCTACAGAAGTGTGTTCAGTCCTGATGTGAATGAGCCTAATGTTGGAGCACATCTGATCATTTCTGGAGGCTGATTCCAGCAGCAGGGGGCGCTGTTAGCAGCTGAAGGCCCATTCACCCTGCTCTGACTGAACTCTTGGGCTTACTAGTTTATATGATACTAATGATCTGTTAGGTGTGTGTTCAGTCAGCATATCTGTAATGTATTGAGCTTCTAGGCCATTCAGTGATGTATAGAGCAGTAATAATACTGTAAACTCTATTCTGAATGTAACGGAGTCAGTGTAGAGACCTGAGGACAGCTGTGATGTGCTCTGATGTTCAGGTCAGAATCCTGGCCGCAGTGTTCTGGATGAGCTGTAACTGTCTCACTGTGTGTTTGGGAAGGGCAGTGAGGAGGCCGTTACAGTAATCCACCCTGCTGCTGATAAAAGCATCAACACGTTTCTCTGAGTCCTCAATCGAGACACAGCATCTGACTCCTGCAGTGTGTGTGAGATGATAGTGTGCTGATTTACTGACTGCTCTGACATGACTACTGAAACTCAGATCTGACTCCAGACTCACACCAAGATTCTTGACCTTATTATTTCAGTCGCATCACAGGATCTGCAATGTTGAGTTGGGATTACAGCTGATCAGGAGCCACATTGTGGAGTTGCTGAAAAGTTTAACATTAACAGAGTTAAAGTCTTATAAAGGAAACCTATAATGTATAAATGCATCTCTGCTGTGTCTAGAGTGTGTGTGAAGTAGGCATGTGCTGGTATAAGTTTCTGACACTGTGCTAATCTTGGGTAAAAGTATCATGGTATTGGGATTACTGCTCTAAAATAAGACTTTTTTTAAACATCTTGGTGAAAAACTAGTTTCCCCTCCTATTGAACACAATATAGTTCATTTTAGAAAATACTTATAATATTTTGGAACCATAAACATGTCAGGCTAAATGATTAAAATAAATTATTGATTTCTGCTGTCTTAGTTTTATTTACAACACTTGATAAACCCTTTTCATAAACTCTAGGAACAGTATAACAGATTTCTTTGCGGTTTTAATACCTTGAAACCGGTTATGGTCCCATGCCTAGTGAGAAGCTTCAACTCAAAACAGCAAACAAATGATGTTTACATGTGTGTGCCAATTTTTGTACATGTGCATAAAGCGTAGCCCGGGAGCCACTTGATTAAATGTTTATAGGTGGCGCTGTCGAGCCATATTGCCACACCTACTTCTAAAACCCAGATCAAATGATAATTGTCACCTATTCTAGTGTGTGGGGAAAGTTTCATGGGTTTTGGAGCATTTTTAGACCCTCAAAATTCCCTCAATTAGGAGCGGAATAATAATAAAAATGTATATTAATAATAATAATAATAATAATAATAAGTAATTATACCAGTAATTCCACTGGGACCTACTGAAACCGACACTTTAAGGCTTTGATTTGGTGACTGTCACTTTAAATTTAAACCTTGTTTGTGTCTCTGCTTTTATTCTATGTATCTCTGCTTGTAATTTGAGTATTGTCTTTTGTGCAGATGCGCTGCCCTGTGAAGTCAATTAGTCTAAAATTCTCTATTCTAGAAAATAGAAATGGAGCTATTCAAGTCATCTGGTCAAAATATACAGGTCACAATATATATGGCAAAAAATAAACATCGCAACATCGTCACTGGGCATCATTTATGACAAAAATGTACAGAAAGGGGGTAAAAAAACACCAACGTAAACTCACTGAGGGACCAAATCTCCCGTCTGCCCTCCTCAGCTTGTTTATGCACATATAGGTTTGTGTTCCAGGGTCACAATAATGATGCTTTTAAGAAACATGCATGATTATCTAGTCAAGAAAAAAGCTTGTTTTCAGAAATAATGAGTGAAAAACAAGTGAGCTTTTCATTCAAACAAGCTAAATAATCTCCCCATGAAGAAAGCAAATTAATCTTTCTTTTCCTTTTGACATTAAGATTATTTTGTTTTCAGATGATTCATTATTTTGATTGGTCTAATACGTCCTTTATGATGGATATACATGTTATTCTGTGCATTCTTGTTCAATTTATTTCATCTGTATTAGCATGATTTTAGTTTTTGCACTTTAAGTAAATCCTCTGTGTTGTTAATCATCTGAGTTTGCCTGCTGTGTTTGATCCGGCCAGGAGACGGCGCTATTTAGTAAAGGACAGCAGTATTTTCAGTCAGCTCTGTGTGTGAATGAGTGTGTATGGGTGTTTCCCAGTACTGGGTTGCAGCTGGAAGGACATTCGCTGTGTAAAACATATGCTGGAATAGTTGGCGGTTCATTCCACTGTGGCAACCCCTGATGAATAAAGGGACTAAGCTAAAGGAAAATGAATGAATGAATGGTCCAACATCAGAATAATATTAATAATAATAATAATAATAACAAAAAACAACAAAACACAAACACTGAATTAAGGGGGAAAAAGCATCAAGATTATTAGATGATAAACAAAACATACACATCAAACAATCCAATCACAATATGATCAATAACATCTTGAAAAACATGCACAATCCAAAGTTACATATTATAATAATAATAATAATAATGATGAAGTTTGCTCAAACATCTTAAATGTTGCTCTGGAATGAATATCGCAGCAACAGAAACTTTAGACATGTCATGTTTTTTGTTAGCATGAGTCCCATCATTTGCGTGCGTTTCTGTCTGATGATGTGATTATGGCGTTCCACACACACACACACACACACGCACTGATCTCCCATTGATCGCAGGAGTTCTGGATCTCTGCTGCCACCTGTCCGGAGCGAGACCTGCTGCAGTCTTCAGTCATAAATCCTGCTGCACCCTATTAGACGGCAGGAGTGAATGTGAAGGCCAGGCTCAGTTTCAGCATGTGTGCTGCGTCTGTGGGCTCTCGGCACGCCAGGGGCTTTCTCAGACTCGAGGCTCGGCTTTTATAACCTGCATCACTGATTCATTGCATCGCATGCGCTCGCTGTGATGTGGCCGCACGCTCGCTTCAAACCTCTGTGGCCCGCACAGCTGGAGTTTGACCATCCTGAGAGACACAGAGCACACTGAAGAGCGGACCTGCAAACCTCATTCAGACATCATGCAGAACACAGAGCAACCTTCATGCTAATCTGCAAAACTAATGAATCTGTTGTGGTGATTGTACAGTTGCTATGGTAACGCAATAACTATAGCAATTAATATATAGTGGTGATTCTACAGTTGCTATGGTGACACCAATAGCTATAGCAGTTGTGTTGTGCTGATTCTACAGTTGCTATGGTAACACCAATAACTATAGTAATTAATGTGTTGTGGTGGTTCTACAGTTGCTATGGTAACCCAACTACTATAGCAATTAATGTTGTGGTGATTCTACAGTTGCTATGGTAACACTACTATAAAAAGTAATCTGTTGTTGTGATTCTATAGTTGCTATAGGAACATAACTATTGCAGTTAATTTGTGGTGATTCTACAGTTGCTATGGTAACACAACTACTATAGCAAATAATCTGTTGTGGCGATTCTACAGTTGCTATGGGAACATAACTATCGCAGTTAATTTGTAGCGATTGTACAGTTGCTATGGTAACAGTTTATCAGTTCACTGCACTGTTCTTTAACAGAGTTGCTATATAACATTATATTTTCACTCAGACCAATGCATGATGAGGTCAACCGCCATTTAAAGTCTTGTGTAAATGACTGATGGATTCTGATTGGCTGTTCCAGCAGATTAGCATCAGTCCTCTGCTGTTAAGTTATTTCTTTAAAATGATCGTGTCAATGGTCATGATCGTCCTCCCGGGTGTGAATGGAGCAGTTGAGTTGCTGGTTGTCTTCAGTGGTGTGTAATGTGCGGCGTCTGGTTGTGGTGCAGACAGTGATGTTGTGTAGATAACGTGTGGTCAGCGCGGCTCTTGTGTTGTCATGTATTGAGCGATCTGGCCTCTGTCTGCATGTGTTTTGTGTTATTGTGCAGGAATCGAGGGCCCCGTGTGTGTGTGTGTGTGTGTGTGTGTGTGTGTGTGTGTGTGTGTGTGTGTGTTCTCAGGCCCTCCATGAGAGCCGCGTCTGCTAATACACTGCAAAAATGCCTTTCTTACAAGTTTTAGTCTTGTTTCTAGTCTAAATATCTCCAAACTCTTAAATCAAGAAGCATTTTCTAGACTATGGGGCTAAAGATATGTCGAAACAATCAGAATCTGAATTGTTTATTTGAATGATTAACAATAGTATTTTAATAAATCTGTGTTTTTTTTTATAAACCATTAAATGTTTAATAATAATTCAATAATCTGAAATGTAAGAACACTGCGTTTTTTAAGGCTGAATATTTATAGACATTTTCAAACATTAGCTGTGTGTGTGTGTGTGTGTGTGTGTGTGTGTGTGTGTGTGTGTGTGTGTGTGTGTGCGCGGCTCAGTTTAAGTGTGTTTTCTGATGTATGATTAGGTTCTGAGCTCGGTCTGTGTGTTTCTGCCTCATTATTTTTAATGTGGCTCTGCTGGACTGAGGCTGTGTGAACGCTGACCTGTCCACTCACTGATCCCTCAGCCGTGTGTGTGTGTGTGTGTGTGTGTGCGCATATGTTTGTATGTGTTTTGTGTGCATGTGTTTTGTGTGTGTGTGTGTGTGTGTGTGTCTGTTTTGTGCATATGTTTTTGTGTGTGTACGTGTGTTTTGTTTGGGTGCATGTTTGTGTGTGTGTTTTTTTGTGTGCATGTGTGTGCTTGTTTGTGTACACGTGTTTTTGGGTGTGTGCGTGCATATGTGCTTTGTGTGTATGTTTGTGTGCGTGCGTGCGTGCGTGTGTGTTGTGTGCAGATGTTTTGTGCGTGTGTTTTTGTGTGCATGTTTTTGTTTGTGTGTCTGTCTGTGTGTGTGTGTGTGTATGTGTGTGAGTGTGTGTTTTTTTTGTTTGTGTGTGTGTGTGTGTGTGTGTGTGTGTGTGTGTGTTTTTGCTTGTGAGTGCGTGTTTGGCGTTTTGTTTGTGTGTGTGTGTGTGTGTTTGTGTTTGCCTTGTGAATGTTTGTGTTTTGTGTGTGTGGGCATGTTTGTGTTAGTCTAGTGTGTATGCCTGTGTGTGTTTTTGTTGATGTGTGAGCATGTGACTGTATGAGTGTGTGTATGTGAGTCTCCACAGGGTGGCAGTGTGAGCATGCGACTCTGTAATGATCAGAGCTTGTGTGTGAGTGAGAGTGTGTGTTCCTCAGGATCTACTTCTGGATGTTGGTCAGTGTGTGTGTGTGTGTGTATGTGTGTGTGTCCAGTGTTGACCCACTCGACCTGCAGCTGGAGCCACTGATCGCCCGTGTGTGTGAGTCATGGCGCTGGCTTTGGACCTTGGTGTGTGTGTGTGTGTGTGTGTGTGTGTGTGTGTGTGTGTTTGTGTGTTTGTGTGTGTGTGTGGACAGAGGGCAGACGGAGCGTGACCCGGGACAGGAAGTGCTGGAGCGTCCATCAAACATGATCAAACCGCAGCAGCTTATGAATCAAACACTTCACACCCGCGACATCGTTAGCTGACCACCAGACACACACACACACACACACACTCGCAAATACAAACGCATGCATAGACACACATTCACACTCATTCACAAACGCATGCTCGCACATTCACACTCTCTTACTCTATACACGTGCATGCACGCACGCACACACTCATTCAAACACTCACACACTCATGCATGCATACTCACAACCACACACATATCATTCACACACACTTGAGTGCACAAATATGCACTCATTTACACACACACACACACAAACACACACACATTGTACAGCTATCTTTATGATCACTCATTGGCTTAAATAATGTTTCAACTGTACACACACACGTGCACATACACTCATTCACACACACACACACACACACACTACAGTGCCCCTCAGCAGCACAGGATCATTCAGTAGGGTCAGTTTGGGGAAGTGGAGATGTCCAGAGGATTTGAATAAATGAGCTGAGCTTTAATTCCTGTCTTTACCTTTGATGTGGTGAACCTGCAGAATACACACACACACACACACACACACACACACACACACTCCTGCATCTGGATGTCCATCGTTTGATGCTGGAGCGTCTGATTATCATCAAAGAGCAGAGGTCAGATCAGAGGCGCTGACCACTGGACAGACGGCCCGCAGGTCATGTGTTGGGCTTGTGGAGCGGAAAGAGCCGTGTTCACAGGAGATCATCAGCGTCTACAGCCTGCTGAACAAGGCCCAAACACACACAACCCCTCAGCTCTCAGACCAGCACCTGTAAAACACCCTCAGTTTGTTTGGGTCAGAACAATCACATTTATTATTGATTACCAGGATTATTTCTGTATTATTCAGAAGTTTTGAATCATTTGAATAATGGATATGTGCTCATCTGTTTTACTCCATCTTCATCAGTGGCATTTTTAAAGTTGTTTAATTATTTTTTGATTATTGCAGTGTTTCCAGGTAAAATATAGACTCTGCTGTCCATAAGCGGAAATGTAAGGCAGATTTATTAGCCCAAACATGTGCTGTAATCTCTAGCTTATACACAGTAGATTAGTCACTACTGAAGCCAAATCTGGAGCTAGTCTAACAGAATAATTTAGAATAATGCTCCAGACATTGGTAGCCCAAATTTGTACATTAGGTAAAAATATTAAATACAAAATAAAAAAAGGAGGAATACTTTTTGTTTCTCTTGATTTTTCAAATAAAATTGTTCAAATTTTGGACAGGTGTACCTAATAAAGTGGCCAATATAATTATATATAATAATTATATATATAATATAATAATAATAATTTACTATAAAAGAATACGATGCTTCCCACCTCCTTTATTCAGCTGCAGTATAATGCATCCGGGTTCTGTCACGGGTCCTCTGTTTATGTGGTCTTGAGTTGTTGTTTATGTGGTCTTTGTTGACTGATGATGACGTTACATTACATTAATGCATATTGAGAAACAGCTCAGTTACAAGACACGCCCCTTCCTGCTGATTGGCTGTAACGTGTGTGTGAGACACTGAGGTCAAAAGTGTTTCCAAACATTGCGTACTGCACCTTTAATTAAGCTCACTGCTGTCACACCTGTCCGACACATGATGCCGTTCACCTAAATATCAGTCTTCAATACATATTTGGGAGGTTGTTTTACGGTTGAACACGAACTGAAGCGTGTGTGTGTTCGCAGTCAGCACAACACAGTGTTCAGTGTATGATTTCCAGCTCTGCTATTGACACAGGTAACAAAAGCATGTTCACAGTCCAGCTGAAGGAGTCTTAATGACACACAAACAGCAGCAGAACATCGTTAAACGCGTAGCTAGCAGACCTGCTTACCATCAGCTGTGCGGAAAACACACAAATACAGCTTACTGGAGCAATCTCTCATGCTTTCAGCTGAAAGACTCATTTATGCATGTGTTATGCATGTGTATATGTGTGTGTGTGTGTGTGTGTGTGTGTGTGTGTGTGTGTGTGTGTGTGTGTGTGTGTGTGTGTGTGTGTGTGTGTGTGTATATGCATGTACAGTCGAAGTCAGAATTATTCACCTTCTTGTGTTTTTCTTCAAATATTCCCCACATGATGTTGAACAGATTCAGGAATTGTTCTCAGTGTTTCCTCTAATATCTGTTCTTCTGGAGAAAGTCTGATTTGTTTTATTTGTGCTAGAATAAAAGCAGTTTTAATAGTGTTAAAGTCATGTTAAGCTCAATATTATTCACCCCTTCAGCAATATTAGTGTTGGATTGTCTCCAGAACAAACCACTGTTATACAATGACTTGCCTAATTACCCTAACTTTACCCTAATTACCCTAGTGAAGCCTTTACATGCCACTGTAAGCTGAATACTAGTGTCTTGAAGAATATCTAGTCTAATATTATGTGCTGTCATCATTAAAGATAGCATAAGATGAGTTATTAAAACTATTATACTTAGAAATGTGCTGAACAATATACAGGTGGGCTAATAATCCTTTATCTTATATTGACTGTATATGTGTGGGTGTAAACATGCTTCAGTAAAAGTTGTCATCTATGATAAACATTAGGGCGATATTGGAAAAATCTGAGATTGCGATATTTAGTTTGGCTGCTGTATATATTGTAATATGACTAAAATTCCTCCAGATGATTTAAATAAATATATTTTAAAAATAATTGATTAATTTAGATCGACTGAGGTGATTTAGTCTGTTTTAATGACAGGCCTGGTGAATGAGCTGGTCCTTTTTTTTCTCTCTTTTTTCAATCATACACCCAATTTTCTATTTAATTATGAAATATAAATACTGCAGTTTAGTGATATTTTAGGCACTATTCTTTATTAGCTTGTCGGATGGTCATCATAATCATCCTTTTTGACTATTTTAGCCAAAATAGTATTCAAATCAGTTTTAGTACGGCACACTTTTGGTGCTTCACACCTTTTTATTGGTCATTTTTTGTTTTCAGAATAAGATTTAAAATGTTTTAAAAATACAGGAGGCACAGAGGACTGCTCTTACATCAGAGTGTATATTCACCTGCACAGCTGAATGTTGGACTCATGAAAAACATTTGTCAGCACTGAGAAGTCACAATGAAGCGACAGTCGACAGAGGATTCTGCCTGGGCTTAAAGCCTTTATACATGGGTTATTTTCACCATGATGGCACAGCAGTCTAAACAGCACAAATGAGCTCATCATGGGACAAAGTCTGGACCTTTGTCAGTGAGGGGTGGTTCTTCCCAATCACCCGAACCCCCTCTTTCTATGGGCCTGCATGCAGAGCATCTGCATAAAATAGAATCAATGACAAGACGATATAAACAGCACAGAGCTAAAATAAGAGTGAAATAAGCAGTGCTTCATGATTTTCTGAACAGTCTGATAGTATTCAAGCACAGAAATTGAACAATTATTCATTCATTTTCCTTCGGCTTAGTCAAAAATCATCAGGGGTCGCCACAGCGGAATGAACCGCCAGCTATTCCAGCATATGTTTTACACAGCTTCCAAGTGAAACCCATCACTGCGAAACACCCATACACACTCATTCACACACACACTCGTACACTACGGCCAGTGTAGTTGATCAGTTCCCCTATAGCGCATGTGTTTGGACTGGAGAAAACCCACGCCAACACGGGAAGCACATGCAAACTCCACACAGAAACGCCAACTGACGCAGCCAAGACTCAAACCAGAGACCTTCTTGCTGTGAGGCCACAGTGCTGACCACTGAGCCACTATTGAACAATCAATCAAGCGTAATACAACACTGTCATCATTTTAAATATCATATATTTTAATCTTCAATTAATAATCGAATCTAGCGCTGTGGCTATTGCACACACACACACACACACACACATTGTGATGTTGATGCTCTGATGATATGTTGTTCAGCCCTAATGAGTGTACAGAGTTTTCCACACACACACACACACACACATGCGCTTGATTTCTATGATGCGCAGTGAAGCAGCAGTGGATCATCTGAGCGCAGACAGACCAACATTCACAAACAAACAACCCAACACACTGTCTGTCTGTCACTGTCAGCTTTAATTACAGCGTCGCTCTTCACTTCACACACTCTTCATCACATATACTGCTGCGCTAATTGTTTCTGCAAACACACACTCACTAAAGCGTTCTAGATCATCAAAACCTTGTGTGTGTGTGTGTGTGTGTGTGTGTGCGTGCATTATTTTATTTAAATTTGCTTATTTAAATGACTGACTGAAGTGTGTGTGCGCGTGTGTGTGCGCGTGTGTGTGTGTGTGTGTGTGTGTGTGTGTTTGTCTCTGTATGGATGTGTGTTTTTGGTGTGTGTGTGTGTGTATTTATTTTTGGTGCATATGTGTGTGTGCACGTGTTTCTGTCTGTCTGTGTGTGTGTGTGTGTGTGTGTGTGTGTCTGTGTGTGTGTGTGGGATTTTGGTGCTATTTTCATGCTGCATTAAACTGTGTGTGTGTGTGTGTGTGTGTGTGTGTGTGTGTTTGTGTGTGCGCCGTCTTTTCTGAATTCAGCAGTGTGTGTGTGTGTGTGTGTGTGTGTGTGTGTGTGTGTGTGCCGTCTTTTCTGAATTCAGCAGTGTGTGTGTGTGTGTGTGTGTGTGTTGCTTTGCACCGCTCATGCAGGATTCATCAGTGTGTGTGTAATCACTCCAGCACTGGCGTGTGTGTGTCGTCTCCATCAGCCTCACACTCCTCCGACACACAGTCTGTTATTCGGGACATCGCTAATGCATTAGCATGAATGAAGCGCAGCCCATTAACCTGCATCAGAAACACACACCGGCAGCCACTGAACACTGATCTGAGAGCTGCAGAGCCCACTGGAACTTTCCCTTCAAACTTCTCAAAGCCGAGGAGAGAAACTTTGAGGAGCAGACAGAGATATAATAAGTCTGAATAAGATTGTGATGAGGATCTGCTACAAAAGCAGCATCAGGAAAGGTCCTTTAGGAGCAGAGATGGGCCGAGGAAATGAGAGAAGTGTGTGAACACAATGATCCTCAGAGAGAGAGAGGAAGACATGTGGAGATTTCCCCTTCAGCAGTGCAGAACAGCATTGAAGGAATCTGGAGGAGTTTCAGTGTGTAAAGGACAAGAGCGCAAGCCTGAGCTGAACAACCGTGACCTCCGACCCCTCAGGGGGCGCTGCATCAAGAGTCCTCATTCATCTATAAGCAGATCAGCACATGAGCTCAGCACTACTGTGCTAAACCTGTGACAAGCAGCACAATACAGAGTCACATCCACAAACACCAGTCAACACTGCTCTGTGCCAAGAGGAAGCCCTATGTTAACAGTGTCCAGTAGCGCTTCTCTAGGCCGGGAGGCGTCTGGGATGGAGCATCACACAGTGGACACGTGTTCTGTGCTCAGATGAAGCAGTTTTTCTGGGAGATATGGGCGCTGTGTGCTCCAGACCAAAGAAGAAGAGGATCATCCAGACTGACACCAGCAACAAGAAGCCCGGCTCTGTCATGGTCTGGGGTTGTGTCGGTGGTCTTGGCGAAGGTGTGATGCTCCAGTAATGCTGAACAGCACAGAGAGATTCTGGAGCTCAGTATGCTGCCTTCTTCAACAAGACAATGCAGAACCACATTCAGCTCACATCACAGAGGAGACAGAGACTGGACTGGCCTGCCTGCAGTCCCGACCTGTCTCCAATAAAGAATGTGTGGAGACCCTGTACTGTTGGCCAGCTTAAGACCTGTTTGCAGAAGGAATGGGGCAGAATTAGCCGTGAAACTCTCCAGCACCTGCTGTCTTCAGTCCATAATCGTCTGTAAGTGTTGTGAAGAGGAACAGCAACATGATAAAGTGCTAAATGTATTATTTTAGTATCTCCTTCCCCAACTCTCTGTCCATCCACCCATCGATTTAAAGAGATTCTAATGGCTGCGTCCGCTCGTACATTAATAATAAGGTCAGTATTGTGGCTGGTCCAGCATTACAGCGTGTGGGCACAGTGCCAGCATCAGCCGCTCGTCTCTCTGTGCTGTGGAACAGTGTTATCAGTGGCTCATTACAGCCTTTGAAGTGTCTTGGAGACTCTCATCCATTACTCTGCGGCTGCGTTCGCTCCTGTTCTTCGTCTCCATCATCCGGCCGTTCACCAACACACCGCCGCGAGTAACTGGCTGCAGATTTCTGCTGGTTCGTCCTCGTTTCTGTCTGCTGGATGTGGAGCTCCATAACTCAGCGTGCTGACAGCGTTTGATGTGGGACGGCCTCCAGAACTGCTCTCTGCCGTATGAGGATGCCCTCCTGTACTGTAATAATGACTGCAGCGGATAATGATCTGAGATCAGCATGTGTTGGACATCCCTCAGACCCCACGCAACAATCGCAAGACTATTTTTTTGGAATAGGATATTTAGCTTAGCTTAGCATAGATCATTGAATCCAATTAGACCATTAGCTTCTAGCGCAAAAAAAACTAATCTGCATACAAAGTCAACGCAAACGTGTAGAACTTCAAACAGAACACAAATAGAAACCAGGTGGTGCAAACAAAGAGTTTGTGGAGGCAGTATTCACCTAAATACTGTACACTCTCGAGCTGTCACTGGGGTCGCACCTTTTGAAAAGGTACACATTTGAACTCAAAGGGTGCATATTGGTGGCTCAGTAGTATATATTAGTACTTAAAATTTTTAAGAGGAACACTTTTGTTCTTTTTAGGTACTAATATGTACCCTTGAGGTTCTAAAATAGAGCTTATAGTTACAAATTTTACTTTTTGAAAAGGAACCACCCCAGTGACAGCTCACGTATCTTTAATTCTGAGAGTGTACGGTAAAATAAAGAACAATTCTACCTGCAATAAGTGTCTTCCCATAATAACCACAACAATACAATTGGTCAATGATTGAATGCATAAATGAATCAAATTTGTCATCTATCTCCCCTCCTCTAACCTATGCATCCATCCATAAGGCATGCTCCGATCGATCAAACAGAGATCGGTATCTGCCAATAATCACATTTCATGACTCGATCAGTACTCGCTAATCTGGCGGATCTCATGAACCGATCACAATTGTTTGTTTACAAGTTTACAAGCAGAGGACACATAAGAACTGAAACCTTTATATATTTCCAGCCTGATCTCACAAGAAAACGTAAGTATTTTACGTTTTGCCAGTTTAGTGGCTAATTCGTACGAGTTCAGTCGTACGAAATAGTACGATTTTAAAAAGGAGGGGTGGCACTTGACCTCACCCCTAACCCCAACCGTCATTGGGGGATAAGCAAGTCGTACTAAATTGTACGAATTAGATCGTACGAATTCATACGAATTAGCCACTAAATGAAAAAGTTACGAATTGCCGTGAAATTGTGTTGATATTTCAGAACTAAATGTTCTGTGTTTTCAACATTTATTGCAAGTTCATTAAAACCTGGCTATAAATATTAGGTAAATATATATATTTATTAATATAACTTATTGTAATATACTTACTGTAATAAGCAGCAGTTTATGGAGATATTTCCTTTTAATAAAGAAGTAACGAATTCATAAGTGTGCATTTTAACTCCTTATGCATCATATATGTGCTCCAAACTTCATTGAGACATGTTGAATTCTTCTTCTATGATTTGCAATGTTTCCAAATTACTTTATTAGGGATTTTTCTTGCTTCTAGTTTGTTCTGTAAAGTTGCTTCTGACCATGACATGTTCACACAAAATGGTTAAGTATCTTGATTATCTTAAACTTAAGTACATTTGGACTAGGCATGGGACAGTAACCGTTTTCAAGGTATACCGCCATGTGGAAAAGTCAAGGTTTTAAAACCGCCAGAATCTTGTGTAAGATATGTGTACGATTTTTTTATTTATATTTTGTTTGTTTTTTAGGAAAACAGTATCTTCAGCAGAAAAAATATCCAAAGATACAGTCAAGACATGTAAAGAAATCAGTGTTCTTGAAACAAATAAAGACAGCAGAAGTCAATGACTCGTTTGAATGATTTAGCCTGACATGTTTACTGCTCCAAATTATTATAAATCTTTAAAAAAATAATATATATATATATATATATATATATATATATAGATTTCAAAGGGGGAAAAGGTTTGTGTTTTACCCAGACATTTAAAAAGAGTATATTTAAGAGCAGTGATCACAATACCGTGATGCCGTAATATATTTTTTATCCAATATTATCACACCGTCAGAATCTTATACTTAGGCTAAAAATGTATTATAAAGCTTGAAGCATCAGACTCAGTACTCTGTATCGGCAGATCACCATGACAAGGAATCAGTATTCGCTACTGGCTGCAAATAAAAAAAAACTAATAAAACCACACAGTTCTATACAGTTTTTCGTAAATACAAGTTGTTGTTTTTTTTGCAGAGATTTTTCTGGCTTTCGCTCTAAATTTACTTTGTGATAAAGATGACGATGATGATGATGATTCTTCATTTGCTTCCTCTCTGTTTAGAGAAATGTAGTTTTGTCCTGAGCACACGTCATCTAATATCTGTTTATTAATACAGGACACTAGAGGGCATAAATAGTGGAAAACAGGCTTTATTTGTGTTTATCAAAGCCATCCTGGGTATATTTATGAATAAAAGGGTTTATGCTGTGTTCACACTAAATACAGATTAACGAATTCATGAGACTTGATTACTTAAAGTCTATAAAAACACGTGAATAAAGGTGAAGTCTATTGAAAATGTCAATGCAAGCCTGCGAATAGAAATGAAGGCAGTGCAAATAACAAATAGGGCGGCATGGTGGCTCAGTGGTCAGCACTGTGGCAAGAAGGTCTCTGGTTTGAGTCTCGGCTGGGTCAGTTGGTGTTTCTGTGTGGAGTTTGCATGTTCTCCCCGTGTTGGTGTGGGTTTCCTCCGGGTGCTCCGGTTTCCCCCACAGTCCAAACACATGCGCTATAGGGGAACTGATCAACTACACTGGCCGTAGTGTACAAGTGTGTGTGTGTGTGTGTGTGTGTGTGTGTGTGAACAAGTGTGCATGGGTGTTTCCCAGTACTTACTTGCAGCCGGAAGGGCATCCGCTGTGTAAAACATATGCTGGATAAATTGGTGGTTCATTCCGCTGTGGCGACCCTTAATAAACAAGGGACTAAGCCGATAAAGATGATGATGACGATGGTAACTCGCATGCTTCCGCTCTGTTTAGAGAGATGTGGTCTGTCCTGAGCACACGTCTAATGAAATATGAGTTTTATTCATATTGGAGAAGTCATCGTGTGTATGTTTATAAAGCGGTGTTCATACCCACTGCATATTTAAATATCAGAGTAGATTACTTCACAAATATCATTCACTTTCGTGTTAATCAGACATCTAAACCAGCATATACTGTATCTCCTGTTTACATCTGTCTGGAAACTGTTGTGAATGAGAATCAGATGCGACTGGAGAATACAGAAACCGTCGTCATTATGTGCCTCGTCTTCCTCACTTTGCCTCGACCTGTAAAAGTGTCATCCCGCTGCATTCACAGGTAATCCTGTTTCATTTTTAAACGCGTGCGTGAGTGTGTACAGGGGCACAAATGCACGGCCGCGACTCTGTGTGCAATACATCTGCACACACTCCTGCCAACATGACAGCCGCATCTCCGCGATTCCCTGCACTCCTGCTGCGGGCGCTCTTATGCTGGACGTCCCGCTGAAGCTCAGCATGAGGACAGAATGAGCTCATTTCTGAAGCACTGAGGTTTACACACAGAGGATATGCTTTCAGATCTATACCGTGATCTTTACTGCAATGACCATAAAAAATGTCCTGAACTATTCGAGTATTGTTCCTCTTTTTTTTTTTTTAATTTTACATTTTTTTTAAAGAAGAAAGTAGACTGAGTATACACTATATTATTGAAATAGTTCATTTATCCTGGACAGTAGATATAAACCGGCCACTTTATTAGGTACGGCTGTGTTTATATATATATATATATATATATATATATATATATATATATATCCATCCTGCCTTGTATCAGCGGTTCAGGCTGGTGGTGGTGGTGTAATGGTGTGGGGGAGATTTTCTTTGGGTCCATTAGTACCAATTGAGCATCAACGCCACAGCCTACCTGAGTATTGCTGCTGACCATGTCCATCCCTTTATGAGCACAGTGTCTCCATCTTCTGATGGCTACTTCCAGCAGGATAACGCAGCATGTCATAAAGCTCAATCATCTCAGACTGCTGAACATGACGATGAGTTCACTGTACTCATATGGCCTCCACAGTCACCAGAGCTCAATCCAATAGAGCAACTTTGGGATGTGGTGGAACGGGAGATTGGCATCATGGATGTGCAGCCGACAAATCTGCAGCAACTGTGTGATGCTATCATGACTATATGGAGCAAAATCTCTGAGGAATATTTCCAGTAGCTTGTTGAATCTCTGCTATGAAGGATTAAAGCAGTTCTGAAGGAAAAAGAGGTCCAACCCGGTACTAGTACGGTGTACCTAATAAAGTGGCCAGTGTATTTATCTCTGGAGTTTCCCTAAATGAGGTGAAAGTAAAAATTTACATGAAAATCTTAATAAGGCAAAAAACATTCATTGAAATTCATATTAAAATGGGGTTTATTTATATTGTGCAATGTATTTAAAAAAGAATCATGTTTACTATGCAAATCCTAATAAACCCACTTGTTTGGTAAACAAAGCAAGACTCTCATTTAATATATTTACTGAAAGATAATGTTACTTTTAATTGTAAATAAATCATACAAACATCTGCATATTTATATTATTATTACTTTTATTATTAAACTGAACACACACACTCATTGACAAGAAAATAAATCATAATGAAATAATGATGCGATTAAAAAAATATGTGCAGACAAATTAGCATAATATTTAATATTGTTACTAAATGTTATAATCATGTACACACATTTACATAAGTAAATAAACAGAGCTGATGAAGGCTCTGCATCTAGCAATGTGCATCTTCTCCTCCAGCGCTGTGTCAGGAGAGCTTTCAGAAGTGTGCTGAATGTGTGCGCGTCGTCCACTAGGGGGCCTTTGACCCTCAGTGTGTCCCGTGTGGATTATGACGGAGCGGCCCTTTGTGTCTCTGGAGCCGTAATGGAGGGGCTCAGAGAGGATTCTTGTCTAAACATTCTGCACGCGGGTTTGTATTCATTGCACCCCTGCTGCTATTGATATCATTACGCGGGGCCCTCCAGCTGAGAGCAGGGGCCCCGGCGGCCGGATGGGGGTCACGGAGCCCGCCACCCTAATGAGAGCTGACACTGGCTCCAGGTCGACCCAACATCCACCGGAATTCTATCGGAGCCGCACTTTCCCAGTCAGCGCATTAGATCAAAGATCATTACCTGCTAATCACAACACATGAGCGCGAGACTCCACTCCTGCAGGACGCCGGCGGCAGCTACTGCTGCTCACACACACACACACACACACACGTATATATATACACACACATATACTGCATACACGCATATATATGAATATACACATGCATAAACATGCGCACATAGATATATACACACAAACACACTATTTTGATCATTACACACACATATATACACACACACAAAAGCGCATATATGAATACACACACACACACACACAAGCTGTCACACACGTATATACATATGTACATGGACACATTGATACATAAACACGCACACATATGCATCAGCATACACTCATGCTTACTCTCACTCAGATGAGCACACACACACACACACACACACACACACTTATGAAAGTCATTCATAAATTTCCACCATCGGCTTTTCAACTTTTCTGAATGGAGGAATAGAGGGGCTGTGTGTGTGTGTGTGTGTGTGTGTGTGTGTGTGTGTGTGTGTGTGTGTGTGTGTGTGTGTGTGTGTGTGTGTGTGTGTGTGTGTGTGTGTGTTTGTGTGTGTGTGACTGAATGACTGAATGAATGAATGAATGAATGAATGAATGAATGCATGCGCGTGTGTGTGTGTGTGTGTGTGTGTGTGTGTGTGTGTGTGTGTGTGTGTGAGTGAGAAAGAGAGAGAGACAGGCTTTATTTGTATGTGTGCATGCATGTGTGACTAAGTGAATGTTTGTGTGTACTGTACGTGTGTGTGTGTGTGTGTGTGTGTGTGTGTGTGGTATATGTGTATGCATGCATGTGTGAGATTGTGTGTTTGTGTGTTTAAGACAGGGTTTGCGTGCATGTGTGTGTGAATGTTTGTTTGTGTGATGCATGCATGCGTGTGTGTGTGGGTTCTGCTGGTCGTGTATAGTGTGTGTGTTTTCCTGTGCGTGTGCTCAGTGTTAGAGCTGATCTGAGACCTGCTGCAGTGTGTCTGGTCTCTCCGTTCTCATCAGCTCAGCTCTAATCCCGTTCCTCAGCCCATTGTTGCTTCATTAGGTCAGATCTTCCGTCTCACTGCAGCGCAGCGGCTCGGCCTTCCTCAGGGATCTGTCTGCTGGAGAGGAAGATGAAGATAATGATGATGATGATGATGATGATGATGTTCTGCTTTCATCCTAAAGCCTCCAGCAGACAGACTGCTCATGTGTTTGGACTGTGGGGGAAACCGGAGCACCCGGAGGAAACCCACGCCAACACGGGGAGAACATGCAAACTCCAAACAGAAACACCAACTGATCCAGCCCAGACTCAAACCAAGCAATCTTATACATCATCTGCTGGGAATTGTAAGGTTCTCTGTGTTCTGAATGATTTTGAGATATTGAGCTTCAAAATTTTTGCAATCCAAATCTTAAAATGTAAACAACTTATAAAAACATCACAACATGTAAATAAGTTAGTCAATAAGTCAGTGCTGAAGCTGATCTAACAAAATGACTTACAATAACACTCCAGACACCAGCACAGCCACATTTATACAGAGAAAAATATTAAATACACATTTAACAGAGGAAAAATAAGAGAAATAAATAATGAAGAATTGAGCTGAAATTCTGTTTTCAATATTCAGCTTGTTTAATTGTGTCATCTTTCCATTTCTGAATATGTTTGGTGACTAATTGCACCAAAATACAGTTATTCTATAGCACTGTACACACACACAAACACACACACACACACACACACAAACACACACACACATTTATTTATATATATATATATATATATATATATATATATATATATATATATATATATATATATATATATATATATATATATGTATCTATGTATGTATATATATATGTATGTATGTGTATATATATGTATATAACACATGCACACATATCATGTCAACACAGACTCTTATATTTGCTGCTGTTAGTCATGATGATGTTCCCAGCACTGTTATTCCTCTGAGCTGCTGTTTTCTTCAGTGTCTGATGAGTGAACGGGCTCTGCTTTGACTCTCGATGGTGTGTGTGTGTGTGTGTGTGTGTGTGTGTGTGTGTGTGTGTGTGTGTGTGTCTGGCGGCAGTGATGTTTTGTTTGAGTTTCTGCTCCGCTGAGCATCTTCTGTCTCCATTAGCAGGGGTTTGTTTCCTCCTGCTCACACACACATGCTTGCACACACACTCGCATACATTCACTCACACACATACTCTCACTCACACACACACACACACACACACACTAAAACATCCAAACCATACAATCAAATTATATTTACATGTTATATTGCATGCGTGCGTCCACCAGTTCATACGTCTCAGCTGGGGCAGTGTTTTGCAGTGAGCAGATGCGGATGAAGTGTGAGTGATTTACATGTGAAGCCAGTGCACAGATGCGATTACCGGCGCATTGAAGGTGTGTTTTCTTTTAAAATGAGCGATCTCCACTGGCTGAGGGATATCCGATATAAAGTGGGTCTTGTAAACGTAAACGAAGCACTGCATTAAATGACATTTCCCCCGCCATGTCTTTATAATATGAGCATTTACTTTACCACAGTATATTCAACAGAGCTTCTGCACTAGCCTGCCGATTCTGACGGGTGCATGCGAGCAAACGGCTTATTGTCTTGATTTACGCTTGAGCAACTAAATAACTGCCAAAGCTTATTTAACAGATTGTATTTTAATGACATTACAACATCAATGCTGTAAAAGGAACCGTATAAAATTAAATAAAGTTCACAGTAACAGCTCACCGAAGTTTATCAGTATGGGAACAACACTAGCTCAGCATATACCCCATTTATTAATTCAGCTTAAATTAAAACACTAAATTAATATCAGATGGCTGCATTAACAACCGAGACACAGCTCTGCAGCCTATCCCTGTGAAAAAACAATAGACAAATCTAGCATTACGTACACTTACAACAAGAAGAAAGCAGGTTATATACTAATTAATGTGAACCCTTTACAGTTTTGAATGATGACAAATATAGATGTTTATAGTGACCATAATCACCTTTATGTGCTTGTAATGATGTTTAACACCCTGCATATTAAACAATCTGAATGCCTAATAGCATATACAGCTTACATTCATGTATATAATAATATTAATGGAATAAAATGTGATGTATGTGAGGCTAAAGTCGGCGTAACCTAGTTAAATTTGCATATATTGCAGGATTTGAAGATCAGAATCATATCTGAACTGAACACTGAAAACTGGACTGACACTGTTTCAATCCACTAATGTGAAGCCGCTTTGACACAATCCACATTGTAAAAGCGCTACACAAATCGACAATCGCATATGCTTTATTGTTCAGCCCTAGTTAGGAGACTAAAAGAGGAAAATGAGTTTAATTGTGTGAATGAATCAGCGCAGTCAGAAGTGCACACACACACACACACACACACACACACACACACACACACACTCGCACAATTGTGTGTCACGAAAGGAATTTCGCTCAGACAAATTCCAAGCGTGGCGGCAGGATAAGGCCATGGAAAGATCTCTTTTATCTCCTCGGCACTTTTGCCTTTTGTTGATGATACACTGACCTTCCTCATCGATCTCCAGCTCTAAGCTCCTGTGCGCTCTGATAATGAGACTCCGCTGATAATGAGGAAAACTAATTGTCCCGGCGGTGTGTTGTGGCTGTCCGGCGGCATCTGACCCGCATTGTCTGCACACATCTTGATTTCATTAACATCTCTTCCTTCTACTGGCTGTCACAAAGACTCTTGTTCTGCTGGAGTGATCCACCATGACTGTCTAGTGGCCTTCTAAAGGGGATCTACTATGCAGGAACCGCTTTATAAGGGGTGGCATGGTGGCGCAGTGGGTAGCACAATCATCTTACAGCGAGAAGGTCACCCCGGCTGGGTCAGGTGACATTTCTGTGTGGAGTTTGCATGTTCTCCTAGTGTTGTCATGGGTTTCCTCCATCAAAAAACATGTGGTATAGGGGAATTGGGTAAGCTAAATTGTTGGTAGTGTGTATGGATGTTTCCCAGTGATGGGTTGCAGCTGGAAGGGCATTCGCTGCATTGAAAAAATATGCTGGATAAGTTGGCGGTTCATTCCACTGTGGAAACCCCAGATTAATAAAGGAACTAAGCTGAAAATTAATGAATGAATGATCAGACTTGATGAATGAAACACTTTGCTTGACATTCCCTCTTTGAACGTGCCACGCCAACACGAGGAGAACATGCAAACTCCACAGAAACACCAAATGACCCAGCCGGGACTCAAACCAGCAACCTTCTTGCTGTGAGGTGATCGTGCTACCCACTGCACCACCGTGACGCTCTTCACGAGATGTTTTTCAACCGAAAACTTTGTTCACATGAATAGTTTTGTCTGTGTAGACGTGAGCCCACAGCAGCTAGCGGACCATCCAGACCTTCATCTCTTCTGCTGGAGATTGTGTCACCCTGCAGACGTACGATCAACATGAGAATAACTCCTCGAGACATGCTCCAGCGCTGACATGTTGTGCAAGTGCCATTGTTAATGACAGCCGTGTTGTCTATTGATCGGCGATGTAGCGATGGCTCTGAGTGCTATAGACCTGCACCTGAAGCAGTGAAGCAGGACTCCAAGCCGAAGTGAAAGCAGTCCTGGGACACGCGCTCCTCCATCTCAGACTATTGTCTCTGTTTAATAACCTCTGGCTGTGGGTGTGTGTGTGCTCCTGAGGACCGCTTAAAGTGCCACCCGCTCCCCAGCGGCTCCCGCACACAATCAATAGTCCACCAGAGCAGAACTGTCCGCGCTTGTGACTCCATTTTTCACCTTGTCAAACTGAAACCCAGCTAATGTTTTTCTGTGTTCGCTGCCCTGGATTGATTTCTGCTGTCCCCACTTTTAGTGGCCTTGACTGAATAGCTGGCAACTCTTGTGGAGCCACTTCAGCTGGAAGTTTTTCTTTTGACCTATAGATGTGTGTGTGTGTGTGTGTGTGTGTGTGTGTGTGTGTGTGTGTGTGTGTGTTGTACTGTATATGATCTATGAGCAGTGTTGGGGTTAATGCATTAGAAGTAAAGCAAGTTCATTCATTTATTCATTTTCTAGTCAGCTTAGTCCCTTTATTAAAAAGGGGTACCACAGTGGAATAGTTGGCGATTCATTCCGCTGTGGTAACCCCAGATTAATAAAGGGACTAAGCTGAAAAGAAAAGAATGAATAATGCAAGTTCATTCATCCATTTTCGTTTCGGCTTAGTCCCTTTATTAATCTGGGGTTACCACAGCGGAATGAATCACCAACTATTCCAGCATATGTTTTACACAGTGGATGCCCTTCCAGCTGCAACCCAGTACTGGAAACTCTCATTCACACACACTCATACACTACGGCCAGTGTAGTTGATCAGTTCCCCTATAGCGCATGTGTTTGGACTGTTGGGGAAACCGGAGCACCCGGAGGAAACCCACACCAACACGGGGAGAACATGCAAACTCCACACAGAAACACCAGCGGGGACTTAAACATGCACAGCAAACATTCTTGCTGTGCTGACCACTGAGCCACCATGCTGGCCCTCTCAATCAGATAATTTCCCCAAATGGTTCAGCTCTAGCGGTGCCGCCGGAGACTGAAATAGTGTTGGTGGGACACTGAAGTTTGACTGAAGCGCAGATAAGTCTGACAGAATGCAGACGCAGTTATTTTTGCTCTGAGGATCTACTTACTGTCCATGGAGCCGATAACAGAGCTGGATCATCCACCGAGTCCCTGTCATATTTCAGACCTGCTCTTCTTCCTCATCTGTTCGCTCAAGTGCTTGTTAAGTGTGTTTTACAGAAGCTTCAGCATGGAGACGTGGATGGATGTGGTTATACAGCACTTAAACACTTGATCAGAAGAGGATTTACTATCTACACAGGAGCCGGGTTCTGTATTAATACGAGAGCCGCAGTTCAACATGCTGGCATCTCTGCTGGGCTCATACTACAGAGCTTCACTTGTTCCACAGTTGTTTATGTTACAGCCTTATTAATAAAATAAAAAAGCTGATAAATCTCATGTACATCAGTATTCCTTTGCTCAACACTGTGTTGATGCTCCTTTGGCAGTGATTACAGCCTCGAGTCTTGTTGAATGTGATGCACAAGCTCTGCACAGCTGTCTTTGGGAATGTTTGCCCGTTCCTCTTTGCAGGACCTCTCAAGCTTTATCAGGTTGGATGGGAAGTGAAGGTGTACAGCCATTATCAGATCTCTCCACAGATGTTCAATAGGATTTAGGTCTGGGCTCTGGATGGGCCACTCAAGGGCATTCACCGAGTTGTTGTTGTGCCACTCCATTGATATGTTGGCTGTGTGCTTTGGGTCATTGTCCTGCTGGAAGATGAAGCGTGGCCCCAGTCTGAGGTCGAGAGCACTCTTGTGCAGGTCTTCATTCAGGATGTCTCTGTACATCGCTGCATTCATCTTTCCCTCTATCCTGACTAGTCTTCCAGCTCCTGCTGCTGAAACACATCCCCACAGCATGATGCCAACACCACCATGCTGCACTGTAGGGATGCTGTTAGCCTGCTGATGAGCGCCGCCTGCTGTTCTCCACACGTAACGCCTGGCGTTCACTCCAAACAGTTCAGTTTGAGTCTCATCAGAGCAGAGAGTTTAGTTTCTGATGCTCTGAGAGTCCTGCAGATGGTGAACTCCAGGCGGGGAGTGTCTTCCGTCTGCCCGCTCTACCATACAGATGCCTGATTGGTGGATTGCTGCACAGATGGTTGTCCTCTGTAAGGTTCTCCTCTCTCCACAGAAGAGCGCTGGAGCTCAGACAGAGTGACCATCGGGTTATTGATCACCTAACTGAGGCTCTTCTCCCCTGATCACTCAGCTTAGATGTCCGGCCAGCTCTAGGAAGAGTCCTGCTGGTTAAACATCTTCACTTATGGATGATGGAGGCCGCTGTGCTCACTGGAGCTCTCAGAGCAACAGAAATGTTTCTGTAACCTTCCACAGCCTTGTGCCTCCAGACAATCCTGTCTCTGAGCTCTACAGACAGTTCAAGCTCAACATGCACTGAAGGTATTTTGAAGATTTTATCATTTTCTTTCAGCTTAATTCCTTATTAATCAGGGGTTGCCACAGCGGAATGAACCCCCAACTATTCCAGCATATGGTTTACACAGCACATGCCCTTCCAGCTGCAACCCAGTAGTGGAAAAGAAGCTCTTTAGTTGGTTTGTTGGTTACTTTGTCCTGTTTTGCTTTGGTGTTGAGTATTGTGAAT